>NC_034195.2:30406899-30516899 GCF_002021735.2 Oncorhynchus kisutch
AGAATGAGAGAGAGACTGAAAGAGAGAGGAGATATAAAGAGAGGGAGGGAGACAGAGAGAGATGGAGATCTTATCATTATTATGAAGATGTCAGAAAGGTGTGTATTTATGGTACTCTGTTCATGTCAGAATCATGACCCTGGTCCCTATGTTAAAGGCATCTAATCAGCGATAACAGGTCACGCATTGGGGATCATCTAGTGATACCCACCAGAGATGTGCTGGTCAAATATGAAGTGGCTAAATGCATGTCCGGATGACAGATGACGAAATGCCCAATGCAATCAGTGCTAAACTTAGCATTTATGTTACACTGTTTGTATGCTCTTGAGACATGACATGGTGATTGGTGCTTGCCATTTGATAACTAAAAAAGATTACACTTTTTCCCTATCCATCTCATCATGATGGGATAGTTCTGTTCACATCTGGTTCATTGTATTACTTTTTGAAGGGGGCACAATTCATTAAAAAATGTGGTGGAAATTCACCAAATTAAAAAAAATGTCAGTGAAATAAAAATTATGTGACGGAGTGTTTTTCAGAGTAGCAAAGTGTATGTGTGGGTGTGTGTGTTTTTGATTTTACTATCCATGTGGGGACCAGAAACCTCACAAGATTTGGACAAGTGGGGACAGCTAGGAAGCCGGTGGAACGAATTGCAAAAATCGCAGAAGTTGGAGACTTTTATCTCCCTCACCAACTTTAAACATCTGCTATCTGAGCAGCTAACCGATCACTACAGCTGTACATAGTCCATCGGTAAATAGCCCACCCAATTTACCTACCTCATCCCCATTCTGTTTTTATTTATTTACTTTTCTGCTCTTTTGCACACCAGTATCTCTACCTGCACATGAACATCTGATCATTTATCACTCCAGTGTTAATCTGCAAAATTGTAATTTATTGCCTACCTCCTCATGCCTTTTGCACACAATGTATATAGACTATTTTTATCTTTCTACTGTGTTATTGACTTGTTTATTGTTTACTCCATGTGTAACTCTGTGTTGTTGTCTGTTCACACTGCTATGCTTTATCTTGGCCAGGTCGCAGTTGTAAATGAGAACTTGTTCTCAACTAGCCTACCTGGTTAAATAAAGGTGATATAAAAAATATTTTTTTAAACATTTCGCCGGTCCCCACAAGAAAAAAGTATATTTTAGGCTTAAGGGTTAGGTTAGAATTAGGGTTAGGGTTACGTTAAGGGTTAGGGTTAATGTTAGGGTTACGTTAAGGGTTAGGGTTAATGTTAGGGTTAGGGTTAATGTTAGGGTTAGGGTTAATGTTGGGGTTAGGGTTAATGTTAGGGTTACGTTAAGGGTTAGGGTTAATGTTAGGGTTAGGTTAAGGGTTAGGGTTAATGTTAGGGTTAGGGTTAATGTTAGGGTTAATGTTAGGGTTAGGGTTAATGTTAGGGTTACGTTAAGGGTTAGGGTTAATGTTAGGGTTACGTTAAGGGTTAGGGTTAATGTTAGGGTTACGTTAAGGGTTAGGGTTAATGTTAAGGTTAGGGTTCATGTTAGGGTTAGGGTTAATGTTAGGGTTAGGTTTACGTTAAGGGTTAGGGTTAATGTTAGGGTTACAATAAGGGTTAGGGTTAATGTTAGGGTTAGGGTTACAATAAGGGTTAATGTTAGGGTTACGTTAAGGGTTAGGGTTAATGTTAGGGTTAGGGTTAATGTTAGGGTTACGTTAAGGGTTAGGGTTAATGTTAGGGTTAGGGTTAATGTTAGGGTTACGCTAAGGGTTAGGGTTAATGTTAGGGTTAGGGTTAATGTTAGGGTTAGGGTTAATGTTAGGGTTAGGGTTACGTTAAGGGTTAGGGTTAATGTTAGGGTTAGGGTTAGGGTTAATGTTAGGGTTAGGGTTAATGTTAGGGTTACGTTAAGGGTTAGGGTTAATGTTAGGTTTAGGGTTATGTTAAGGGTTAGATTAGAATTAGGGTTACGTTAAGGGTTAGGGTTAATGTTAGGGTTAGGGTTAATGTTAGGTTTAGGGTTACGTTAAGGGTTAGAGTTAATGTTAGTGTAAGTTTTAGGTTCAGGGTCTTTTTGGTTCCCACAAGGATAGCAAAACAAACGTGTGTGTGTGTCCGCATTGTTGTCTGTGTGTGTGTGTGTGTGTGTGTGTGTGTGTGTGTGTGTGTGTGTGTGTGTGTGTGTGTGTGTGTGTGTGTGTGTGTGTGTGTGTGTGTGTGTGTGTGCGTGCGTGCGGTCGTGTGTGCGTGCGTGCGTGAAGTGTTTTTTTGCTGCAGTGCAGAGGCCTGCATCGCCTCTCTCACAACTTTCTACTGGTTTCCCAGGCAACCAGGGTGTCTGCACATGGAGAGCAACTTCCCCAGACGGGTCTTTGTCAGTGCAGTCACGATCTGAGAGAGAGAGAGAGCGTGAGAGAGAGAGAGAGAGAGAGAGAGAGAGAGAGAGAGAGAGAGGAGAGAGAGGAGAGAGAGAGAGAGAGAGAGAGAGAGAGAGAGAGAGAGGAGAGCGTGAGAGAGCGTGAGAGAGAGAGAGAGAGAGAGAGAGAGAGAGCGTGAGAGAGAGAGAGAGAGAGTGGATGGATGGATGTGACTGCAGGTGAATGTGTCATGAGTCGGAGTTACCATCATTTGATAAGTGGATTTAAATGTGTTCTTTTTTTATTTGAGTCTCAGTACAAATACAGTCAAATAGACTGCTTTGGAGTGCATGGGTGTCTGCATTTGTGAGTCACCCTGCTCTAAGGTTCATTGCTACTGTTAGCCTCTGTTCTGTGTTGTTCCTAACTCACCCCAACAGGCCTGAGATCTTCACAGCAGGTTAGGGTCATGCCAGCACCAACATTTTTTGGAGATGGAAAACTCAAATGGAACTTTGTTAGGGGACCTTATGCACTGTACTTTTCTGCGCGCAAACTTTTACTATACAACAGGTCAATATACATTGAATGTAGTAAACATTAGGAACACCTTCCTAATATTGAGTTGCACCCTCTTTTGCCCCCAGAACAGCCTAAATTATTTAGGACATGGACTCTACAAGGTGTTGAAAGCATTCCTCAGGGATGCTGGCCCATGTTGACTCCAATGTTTCCCACAATTGTTGTCAAGTTGGCAGGATGTCCTTCGGGTGGTGGACCATTCTTGATACACACAGGAGACTGTTGGGCATGTGAAACGATGTGCGCGGAGAGTCGGGAAGCAAGTTCAGGGAGTGTTTTAATAAAATAAAACGGAACATAATACAAAATAAGACACACTAACAGCACACAGACATGAAACTGAAACATAAATAATAACACCTGGGGAAGGAACCAAAAGGAGTGACATATATAGGGAAGATAATCAGGGAAGTGATAGAGTTCAGGTGAGTCTAATGAGGCGCTGGTGCTCATGACGATGGTGACAGGTGTGCGCCATAACGAGCAGCCTGGTGACCTAGAGGCCTGGAGAAGGAGCACATGTGAGAGTAAAGTACATGTCGGATAAATAATGTCTCCTTTCAATAAATATGGAGGGTCTTATTCTGGTGACATGATAATCGATGCTTGGCTGTCCTTTGACAAATAAAAACAATCTTGCACTTCTGTCCATAATAATCTCATCATGTAGTAGGCTATACCTGTACTGTATCTGCAAGCTGTTAGCTAGCGCACCAATACCAGAGCGGGCATATTTGCTACACCTCCGCACATTTGTAGCAACAAAACCATCAGTAGGCCTAGGGATGAAAATGCATTTAACTTGTTGATTTTATTCGGTACATGGTAATTCAGCTGCAAAAGTAATTACGTATTTATGTACAGGATTTTATACACAACAAGTCAATATGTTGTCCATATGGGGCTGTCCACCAATTGGGTGGACAGCCCCAAAAATGTCAAGAATAAGACAAGCTGGTAAGAAATGTACTTAATTAAATTCCCCCCTCACACTCATCTGGAAGTTGATGACTTTTTCTGTCTGTATCGCTGGAATGTGTCTGTATCTATGTATTGTGTCTGGATCTATGTATTGTGTCTGGATCTATGTATTGTGTCTGGATCTATGTATTGTGTCTGGATCTATGTAATGTGTCTGGATCTATGTAATGTGTCTGTATCTATGTATTGTGTCTGGATCTATGTATTGTGTCTGGATCTATGGATTGTGTCTGGATCTATGTAATGTGTCTGTATCTATGTATTGTGTCTGGATCTATGTATTGTGTCTGGATCTATGTATTGTGTCTGGATCTATGTAATGTGTCTGGATCTATGTAATGTGTCTGTATCTATGTATTGTGTCTGGATCTATGTATTGTGTCTGTATCTATGTATTGTGTCTGGATCTATGTAATGTGTCTGTATCTATGTATTGTGTCTGGATCTATTTATTGTGTCTGTATCTATGTAATGTGTCTGGATCTATGTAATGTGTCTGGATCTATGTAATGTGTCTGGATCTATGTAATGTGTCTGGATCTATGTAATGTGCTTGGATCTATGTATTGTGTCTGTATCTATGTATTGTGTCTGGATCTATATAATGTGTCTGTATCTATGTATTGTGTCTGGATCTATGTAATGTGTCTGTATCTATGTATTGTGTCTGGATCTATTTATTGTGTCTGTATCTATGTAATGTGTCTGGATCTATGTAATGTGTCTGGATCTATGTAATGTGTCTGGATCTATGTAATGTGTCTGGATCTATGTAATGTGCTTGGATCTATGTAATGTGTCTGTATCTATGTATTGTGTCTGGATCTATATAATGTGTCTGTATCTATGTATTGTGTCTGGATCTATGTAATGTGTCTGTATCTATGTAATTGTATAGTATATGTGTTCATGTAAAAAATTGAGACCACAATGGAAATAACTCCCTGGATTTATTGTGTAATCACGGTCACTTTAAACAATCTTTGTACTGTGTGTATATACAGTGGGGAGAACAAGTATTTGATACACTGCCGATTTTGCAGGTTTTCCTACTTACAAAGCATGTAAAGGTCTGTAATTTTTATCATAGGTACACTTCAACTGTGAGAGATGGAATCTAAAACAAAAAGTAAGTAATTAATTAGCATTTTATTGCATGACATAAGTATTTGATCACCTACCAACCATGAATAATTCCGGCTCTCACAGACCAGTTTTTCTTTAAGAAGCCCTCCTGTTCTCCACTCATTACCTGTATTAACTGCACCTGTTTGAACTCGTTACCTGTATAAAAGACACCTGTCCACAAACTCAATCAAACAGACTCCAACCTCTCCACAATGGCCAAGACCAGAGAGCTGTGTAAGGACATCAGGGATAAATTGTAGACCTGCACAAGGCTGGGATGGGCTACAGGACAATAGTTAAGCAGCTTGGTGAGAAGGCAACAACTGTTGGCTCAATTATTAGAAAATGGAAGAAGTTCAAGATGACGGTCAATCACCCTGGGTCTAGGGCTCCATGCAAGATCTCACCTCGTGGGGCATCAATGATCATGAGGAAGGTGAGGGATCAGCCTAGAACTACACGGCAGGACCTGGTCAATGACCTGAAGAGAGCTAGGACCACAGTCTCAAAGAAAACTATTAGTAACACACTACGCCGTCATGGATTAAAATCCTGCAGCGCACGCAAGGTCCCCCTGCTCAAGCCAGCGCATGTCCAGGCCCGTCTGAAGTTTGCCAATGACCATCTGGATGATCCAGAGGAGGAATGGGAGAAGGTCATGTGGTCTGATGAGATAAAATAGAGCTTTTTGGTCTAAACTCCACTCGCCGTGTTTGGAGGAAGAAGTACGATGAGTACTACCCCAAGAACAACATCCCAACCCGTTAAGCATGGAGGTGGAAACATAATTATTTGGGGATGCTTTTCTGCAAAGGGGAGGATGGATGGGGCCATGTATCGCGAGATCTTGGCCAATAACCTCCTTCCCTCAGTAAGAGCATTGAAGATGGGTCGTGGCTGGGTCTTCCAGCATGACAATGACCCGAAACACACAGCCAGGGCAACTAAGGAGTGGCTCCGTAAGAAGCATCTCAAGGTCCTGGAGTAGCCTAGCCAGTCTCCAGACCTGAACCCAATAGAAGATCTTTGGAGGGAGCTGAAAGTCCGTATTGCCCAGCGACAGCCGTGAAACCTGAAGGATCTGGAGAAGGTCTGTATGGAGGAGTGGGCCAAAATTCCTCCTGCAGTGTGTGCAAACCTGTTCAAGAACTACAGGAAACGTATGGATACGGACTTTCTGTATTTGCAAACAAAGGTTTCTGTACCAAATATTAAGTTCTGCTTTTCTGATGTATAAAATACTTATGTCATGCAATAAAATGCAAATTAATTACTTAAAAATCATACAATGTGATTTTCTGGATTTTTGTTTTAGATTCAGTCTCTCACAGTTGAAGTGTACCTATGATAGAAATTACAGACCTCTACATGCTTTGTAAGTAGGGAAACCTGCAAAATCGGCAGTGTATCAAATACTTGTTCTCCCCACTGTATGTACAGTACCAGTCCCAATTTTGGACACACCTACTCATTCAATGGTTTTCCTTTATTTTTTAAAACTATTTTCTACATTGTAGAATATTAGTGAAGAGATCAAAACTATCAATAATGAAATCAAGTAGTAACCAAATTTCTTTTAAATAAATCTAAATATATTTTAGATTCTTCAAAGTAGCCACCCTTTGCCTTGATGACAGCTTTGCACACTCTTGGCATTCTCTCAACCAGCTTCACCTGGAATGCTTTTCCAACAGTCTTGAAGGAATACCCATATATGCTGAGCATTTGTTGGCGGCTTTTCCTTCACTCTGCGGTCAAACCCGTCCCAAACCATCTCAATTGGGTTGAGGTCAGGTGATTGTGGAGGCCAGGTCATCTGATGCAGTACTCCATCACTCTTCTTCTTGGTCAAATAGCCCTTACGCAGCCTGGAGATGTGTTGGGTCATTGTCCTGTTGGAAAATATATGTTAGTCCCACTAAGGGCAAACCAGATGGGATGGTGTATCGCTGCAGAATGCTGTGCTAGCCATGCTGGTTAAGTGTGCCTTGAATTCTAAATAAATCACAAACCGTGTCACCAGCAAAGCACCCCCACACCATCACACCTCCTCCTCCATGCTTCACGGTGGGAACCACACATGCGGAGATCATCCGTTCACCTACTCTGCGTCTCACAAAGACACGGCAGTTGGAACCAAAAATCTCAAATTTGGACTCATCAGACCAAAGGACAGATTTCCACCAGTCTATTGTCCATTGCTTGTGTTTCTTGGCACAAGCAAGCCTTATTTGTGTTCTTTAGTAATGGTTTCTTTGCAGCAATTTGACCATGACGGCCTGATTCATGCAGTCTCCTCTGAACAGTTGATTTTGAGATGTGTCTGTTATTTGAACTCTATTAAGCATTTATTTGGGCTGCAATTTCTGAGGCTGGTAACTCTAATGTGTCATCCCCTGGTCTTAGTATTTTGTGTTTATATATTTATTTGGTCAGGCCAGGGTGTGACATGGGGTTATTTTGTGTTGTGTTGTGGTATTGGGGGTTTTAGTAGGTATTGGGATTGTGGCTGAGTAGGGGTGTCTAGCATAGTCTATGGCTGCCTGAGGCAGTTCTCAATCAGAGTCAGGTGATTCTCGTTGTCTCTGATTGGGAACCATATTTAGGTAGCCTGGGTTTCACTGTGTGTTTGTGGGTGATTGTTCCTGTCTCTGTGTTATTGTCACCAGATAGGCTGTATAGGTTTTCACGTTCCGTTTCTTGTTTTTGTATTTATCGTGTTTATTCTTTCATTAAACATGTATCGAACTAACCACGCTGCATTTTGGTCCGACTCTCCTTCAACGGAAGAAAGCCGTAACATAATGAACTGCAGCAGAGGTAACTCTGGGTAATCTTTTCCTGTGGCGGTCCTCATGAGAGCCAGTTTCATCATAGCACTTGATGTTTTTTGCTACCTCACTTGAAGAAACTTTCAAAGTTCTGGAACTTTTCTGTATTGACTGACCTTCATGTCCTAAAGAAATGATGGACTGTCGTTTCTCTTTGCTTATTTGAGCTGTTCTTGCCACAATATGGACTTGGTATTTTACCAAATAGGGCTATCTACTGTATACCACCCCTACCTTGTCACAACACAACTGATTGTCTCAAACGCATTAAGAAGGAAAGAAATTCCACAAGTTAATGTTTAACAAGAAATACCAGTTAATTTAAATGCATTCCATGTGACTACTTCATGAAGCTGGTTGAGAGAATGCCAAGAGCGCGCAAAGCTGTCATCAAGGAAAAGGGTGGCTACTTTGAAGAATCTCAAATATGAAATATATTTTGATTTGTTTAACACTTTCTTGATTACTACATGATTCCATATGTGTTATTTCATAGTTTTGATGTCTTCAGTATTATTCTACAATGAAATGAAAATAGTACAAATAAAGATAAACCCTTGAATGAGTAGGTGTGTCCACATTTTGACTGGCACTGTTTATATATTCTTTTACTGACAAATAAAATGAAGAACCTTCAACCTTCTGGCCTGTATGGAAAATGTTTATCTTTCATTGACAATAAAGTTACTATTCTATTTGATTCTATAGTGTGATGCTGATTATTCTACTGGACAGACACGTGTCTGTTCTCCACAATGCAATGTCACCTTTCTGTAACCCCAGGACCCAGCTGGTTAGGATGAGAGGGGTTTATGTGACAGAACAGTTCATTGTCCATATAATTATAACCTAGTTAGTGTAATGATGATGTCGCTATTGTCCAGGCAGTCTGTCCAGGGGGTTGATGACTGTATTTGTATTCATAAGGCACTATGTAATTTAGTTTTGTAATATCTCTTCTCTGCCTTCACTCATTACAGAAACTCATAAGTCTTTATTATGGATAACAAGGAGGGTAGACCTAGTGTGTGTGTGTATCTTCTTGTACTCTTCTCCTCTTCTCTTCTCTCTTCTCTCCTCTCCTGGTGTTAACTCATGTAAATAAGCTGAATTGTGCCAATAAAGGCTTTTTAGAATAAAGTCAAAAATCTCTTCTCCTTCCTGGTTGAGGAGTAGAGACTATGTATAGTACAGTACTGTATAATGCTGACGGGCAGAATGAGAGCAGGAGATAGAGGGAGGGAAAGAGGGAGAGAAAGAAGAGGGAGAGGAAGCTGGGCCACTGCTGTTAATCAGAACCTATGATATGATTGGAGGGAGGGAGGGAGAGAGAGATGTAGTGAGAACGATGGAGGGATGGAGGGAGGGATGTAGTGAGAGGGAGGGAGGGAGAGATGTAGTGAGAGGGAGGGAGGGAGAGATGCAGTGAGAGGGAGGGAGGGAGAGATGTAGTGAGAACAATGGAGAGAGGGAGGGAGAGAGGGAGGGAGAGATGTAGTGAGAGGGAGGGAGGGAGAGATGTAGTGAGAACGATGGAGAGAGGGAGGGAGAGAGGGAGGGAGAGATGTAGTGAGAGGGAGGGAGAGATGTAGTGAGAGGGAGGGAGAGATGTAGTGAGAGCGATGGAGAGAGAAGGCTGTGACACTACTGATGGTCAGAACTTATATCCTGTGATTAGAGAAGAAGAGAGAAAGAAATAGAGTTTCTCTATTTTCCTTTTGCTTGTGTACATTTAAATTTAGTAAAAAGCCCAACAGATGGGAAGGTTCTGCCAGAACTACAGTAGTTGAACCTGCCATAGCTATGGTTTTCAACAGTTTCAATATGCACTGTGTTATAGGCATCTTACATTTCCCCACTTTATGAATGCACAAGACTGTGGTGTGTGAGGTGTTCGTGCTTAGCGTTTGGTGTGTGGTGTGTGCATCTCTCTCTCTCTTTTTGTCACTCTCTCTCTCTCTCTCTCTCTCTCTCTCTCTCTCTCTCTCTCTCTCTCTCTCTCTCTCTCTCTCTCTCTCTCTCTCTGCAGGTCTTGTGTGAATAGCTTGCTATTCAGTAGCAATGGTAATATATTCAGCTGATGAGCCCTGCTCTGTAAAGTGTTAACCTAGTTACATGATTTAACCAGCTCTCTCAGGTCTCCATAACTGTATCATGGTTCAGTCAAGGATTCTTCCGATGGCATTGAGGAGTACACTACATCAGTCACTGGCTTCATCAAAAAGTGCATAGAGGACGTCATAACTACCGTGACTGTACATACATACCCCAACCAGAAGCCATGGATTACAGGCAACATTCGCACTGAGCTAAAGGGTGGAGCTGCCGCTTTCAAGGAGAGGGACTCTAACCCGGAGGCTAAGAAATCTTGCTATGTCCTCCGACGAACCATCAAACAGGCAAAGTGTCAATACAGGACTAAGATTGAATCGTACTACACTGGCTCCGACACTCGTCGGATGTGGCAGGGCTTGCAAACTATTACAGACTACAAAGGGAAGCACAGCCGAGAGCTGCCCAGTGACACGAGCCTACCAGACAAACTAAATAACGAGGCAAGCAACACTGAAACATGCATGAGAGCATCATGAGAGCATCATGAGAGCATCATGAGAGCATTCGAGTTCCTTGGCAGCCACATCACCAAGAAATGATCATGGTCCAAGCACACCAAGCTAGTCATGAAGAAGGCACGACTAAACCTATTCCCCCTCAGGAGACTGGAAAGATGTGGCATGGGTCCTCAGAACCTCAAAAGGTTTTCTAGCTGCACCAGCATCCAGACGGGTTGCACCACTACCTGGTATGGCAACTGCTCGGCCTCTGACAGCAAGGCACTACAGAGGGTAGTGCATATAGCCCAGTACATAACCGGGGCCAAGCTTCCTGCCGTCCAGGATTTCTGTACCAGACGGTGTCAGAGGAAGGCCTTAAAAATTGTCAAAGACTCCAGCCACCCTAGTCATACTCTGTTCTCTCTGCTATCATATGGCAAGCGGTAAGTCTAGGTCCATTAGGCTTCTAAAGAGCTTAAACCACCAATTCATAAGACTCCTGAACAGCTAATCAAATAGCTACCCAGACTATTTGCATTGCCCCCCCCCCCACCCCCCCTGTGTGTTGCACTTCCTGTGTGTTGCAAGAAGTGATTGAGGTGTGGGTGTCCCTGGCCCCAGACACTAAGCTCTAGACCAGGGCTCTCCAACCCTCTTCCTGGAGAGCTAACTTCCTTTAGGTTTTCACTTCAAACCTAATCTAGCACAGCTGATTGTAATAAATAGCTGGTTTACAAGATGAATCAGATTAGTTACTACAACTGGAGTTGAAGTGAACCTACAGGAGGGCGGTTATCCACGAACAGGGTTGGAGTGAACCTACAGAAGGGCGGTTATCCACAAGCAGGGTTGGAGTGAACCTACAGGAGGATGGTTATCCACGAACAGGATTGGAGTGAACCTACACGAGGGTTGCTCTCCAGGAACAAGGTTGGAGTGAAACTACAGGAGGGTGGTTATCCACGAACAGGGTTGTAGTGAACCTACAGGAGGGTTGCTCTCTGGGAACAAGGTTGGAGTGAACCTACAGGAGGATGGTTATCCACGAACAGGGTTGAAGTGAACCTACAGGAGGGTTGATCTCCAGGAACAAGGTTGGAGTGAAACTACAGGAGGGAGGTTATACACGAACAGGGTTAGAGTGAACCTACAGGAGGGTAGCTCTCCAGGAACAAGGTGGGAGTTAACCTACAGGAGGGTAGCTCTCTGGGAACAGGGTCGAAGTGAACCTATGGGAGGGTGGCTCTCCAGGGACAAGTTTGGAGTGAACCTACAGGAGGGTGGTTTTCCACGAACAGGGTTGGAATGAACCTACAGGAGGGTGGCTCTCCAGGAACAAGGTTGGATTTAACCTACAGGAGGGTAGCTCTCCGGGGACAGGGTTGAAGTGAACCTACAGGAGGGTTGCTCTCCAGAAACAAGGTTGGAGTGAAACTACAGGAGGGAGGTTATCCACGAACAGGGTTAGAGTGAACCTACAGGAGGGTAGCTCTCCAGGAACAAGGTGGGAGTTAACCTACAGGAGGGTAGCTCTCCGGGGACAGGGTTGAAGTGAACCTACGGGAGGGTAGCTCTCCAGGGACAAGGTTGGAGTGAACCTACAGGAGGGTGGCTCTCCAGGAACAGGGTTGGAGTGAACCTACAGGAGGGTTGCTCTCCAGGAACAAGGTTGGAGTGAACCTACAGGAGGGTGGTTATCCACAAACAGGGTTGGAGTGAACCTACAGGAGGGTGGTTAACCACGAACAGGGTTGGAGTGAACCTACAGGAGGGTTGCTCTCCAGGAACAAGGAGTGAACCTACAGGAGGGTGGTTATCCATGAACAGGGTCGAAGTGAACCTACAGGAGGGTTGCTCTCCAGGAACAAGGTTGTAGTGAACCTACAGGAGGGCGGTTATCCATGAACAGGGTTGGAGTGAACCTACAGGAGGGCAGTTATCCACAAACAGGGTTGGAGTGAACCTACAGGAGGGTAGCTCTCCAGGAACAAGGTTGGAGTGAACCTATGGGAGGGTGGTTTTCCACGAACATGGTTGGAGTGAACCTACAGGAGGGTTGCTCTCCAGGAACAAGGAGTGAACCTACAGGAGGGTGGTTATCCCCGAACAGGGTTGGAGTGAACCTACAGTAGGGTAGCTCTCCAGGAACAAGGTTGGAGTGAACCTACAGGAGGGTGGTTTTCCACGAACAGGGTTGGAATGAACATACAGGAGGGTGGCTCTCCAGGAACAAGGTTGGAGTTAACCTACAGGAGGGTAGCTCTCCGGGGACAGGGTTGAAGTGAACCTACAGGAGGGTTGCTCTCCAGAAACAAGGTTGGAGTGAAACTACAGGAGGGAGGTTATCCACGAACAGGGTTAGAGTGAACCTACAGGAGGGTAGCTCTCCAGGAACAAGGTGGGAGTTAACCTACAGGAGGGTAGCTCTCCGGGGACAGGGTTGAAGTGAACCTACGGGAGGGTAGCTCTCCAGGGACAAGGTTGGAGTGAACCTACAGGAGGGTGGCTCTCCAGGAACAGGGTTGGAGTGAACCTACAGGAGGGTTGCTCTCCAGGAACAAGGTTGGAGTGAACCT
Source organism: Oncorhynchus kisutch (assembly GCF_002021735.2). Lineage (NCBI taxonomy): Eukaryota > Metazoa > Chordata > Actinopteri > Salmoniformes > Salmonidae > Oncorhynchus > Oncorhynchus kisutch. The sequence continues at coordinate 30,419,893 of NC_034195.2, forward strand.
ACAGGAGGGTGGTTATCCACAAACAGGGTTGGAGTGAACCTACAGGAGGGTGGTTAACCACGAACAGGGTTGGAGTGAACCTACAGGAGGGTTGCTCTCCAGGAACAAGGAGTGAACCTACAGGAGGGTGGTTATCCATGAACAGGGTCGAAGTGAACCTACAGGAGGGTTGCTCTCCAGGAACAAGGTCGTAGTGAACCTACAGGAGGGCGGTTATCCACGAACAGGGTTGGAGTGAACCTACAGGAGGGCAGTTATCCACAAACAGGGTTGGAGTGAACCTACAGGAGGGTAGCTCTCCAGGAACAAGGTTGGAGTGAACCTACAGGAGGGTTGCTCTCCAGGAACAAGGTTGGAGTGAACCTACAGGAGGGTGGTTTTCCACAAACATGGTTGGAGTGAACCTACAGGAGGGTTGCTCTCCAGGAACAAGGAGTGAACCTACAGGAGGGTGGTTATCCACGAACAGGGTTGGAGTGAACCTACAGTAGGGTAGCTCTCCAGGAACAAGGTTGGAGTGAACCTACAGGAGGGTGGTTTTCCACGAACAGGGTTGGAATGAACATACAGGAGGGTGGCTCTCCAGGAACAAGGTTGGAGTTAACCTACAGGAGGGTAGCTCTCCGGGGACAGGGTTGAAGTGAACCTACAGGAGGGTTGCTCTCCAGAAACAAGGTTGGAGTGAAACTACAGGAGGGAGGTTATCCACGAACAGGGTTAGAGTGAACCTACAGGAGGGTAGCTCTCCAGGAACAAGGTGGGAGTTAACCTACAGGAGGGTAGCTCTCCGGGGACAGGGTTGAAGTGAACCTACGGGAGGGTAGCTCTCCAGGGACAAGGTTGGAGTGAACCTACAGGAGGGTGGCTCTCCAGGAACAGGGTTGGAGTGAACCTACAGGAGGGTTGCTCTCCAGGAACAAGGTTGGAGTGAACCTACAGGAGGGTGGTTATCCACAAACAGGGTTGGAGTGAACCTACAGGAGGGTGGTTAACCACGAACAGGGTTGGAGTGAACCTACAGGAGGGTTGCTCTCCAGGAACAAGGAGTGAACCTACAGGAGGGTGGTTATCCATGAACAGGGTCGAAGTGAACCTACAGGAGGGTTGCTCTCCAGGAACAAGGTTGTAGTGAACCTACAGGAGGGCGGTTATCCACGAACAGGGTTGGAGTGAACCTACAGGAGGGCAGTTATCCACAAACAGGGTTGGAGTGAACCTACAGGAGGGTAGCTCTCCAGGAACAAGGTTGGAGTGAACCTACGGGAGGGTGGTTTTCCACGAACAGGGTTGGAATGAACCTACAGGGGGGTGGCTCTCCAGGAACAAGGTTGGAGTTAACCTACAGGAGGGTAGCTCTCCGGGGACAGGGTTGAAGTGAACCTACAGGAGGGTAGCTCTCCAGGGACAAGGTTGGAGTTAACCTACAGGAGGGTGGTTATCCACGAATAGGGTTGGAGTAAACCTACAGGAGAGTGGTTATCCACGAACAGGGTTGAAGTGAACCTACAGGAGGGTTGCTCTCCAGGAACAAAGTTGGAGTGAACCTACAGGAGGGTGGTTATCCGCGAACAGGGTTGGAGTGAACCTACAGGAGGGCAGTTATCCACGAACAGGGTTGGAGTGAACCTACAGGAGGGTGGTTATCCACGAACAGGGTTGGAGTGAACCTACAGGAGGGTTGCTCTCCAGGAACAAGGTTGAAGTGAACCTACAGGAGGGTTGCTCTCCAGGAACAAGGGTGGAGTGAACCTACAGGAGGGCGGTTATCAATGAACAGGGTTGGAGTGAACCTACAGGAGGGTGGTTATCCACGAACAGGGTTGGAGTGAACCTATAGGAGGGTTGCCCTCCAGGAACAAGGTTGGAAAGAACCTACAGAAGGGTGGTTGTCCATGAACACGGTTAGAGTGAACCTACAGGAGGGTGGTTATACACGAACAGGGTTGGAGTGAACCTACAGGAGGGTTGCTCTCCAGGAACAAGGTTGGAGTGAACCTGCAGGAGGGTAGTTATCCACAAACAGGGTTGGAGTGAACCTACAGGAGGGTAGCTCTCCAGGAACAAGGTTGAAGTTAACCTACAGGAGGGTAGCTCTCCAGGAACAATGTTGGAGTGAACATACAGGAGGGTAGCTCTCCAGGGACAGGGTTGGAGAGCCCTGCTCTAGAGTCAGCCTCAGGCTCCATGCAGCTTAAAAGGTGCTATCTTGTAAAGGAAATCACACACCTTTCCTGAGCCACACGCGCACACACACACACACACACACACACACACACAGCCCTCCTGGCCCAAGTTGTCCGCCAGGCCAGGTTTAAATTGAATTTGTTGAATTTGGTCTTAAACCTGATCATGGCACTTTAGATCACCACTGATGCTATTGAGAGATCTAACCTGCTTATGACGGTCAAACACACACACACACACACGCAAGCACGCATGCACGCACACACGCACACATGCACACACACACACACACACACACATATGCTGCAATCTGTGCTAGCTCTCTCCCTACCTGCACGGATACATCAAAACCCCAAATCTTCCATACTGGGTCTACCCAGGTCTGCCCACGCATGCACACACATACATACACACTCAGTATTACGTCACCCAATTCCTACAAAAGCTTTTGCAAGCAGTAGGTAGAGAATATGTGTTTGGTTTAGGATCATGTACGTGTTCTGTGGTGTTTCACCGTGATCAACTTCCCAGACAGGTTTTTACTGGTCACAGAGGTGATGTGAGGGAACAGGAGGAGTTAGGGTACATTAGCAAAAAACTGCTCCAAAACTATAACTTGTTCTCCACCTTCTTTTTAAAAAGTGATCCAACATGTTTTCAGCACTAATTTCCTTGACTGATCGCTTTCTCATGCTCTGGCTTGTCCCTCTGTAGCAGAGATACATTAAAGACACCTTCCTAAAATTAAGTTGCACCCTTTTGCACTCAGAACAGACCATTCTTGAGTGTGAAAAATCCAGCAGCGTTGCAGTTCTTAACACAAACCGGTACACCTGGCAACTACTGCCATACCCCTTTCAAAGGCAATTCAATGGCACACATACACAATCCATGTCTCAATTGCCTTAATACTTAAAAATCTGTTTTTTAACCTGCCTCTTCTTTTTCAATGACACTAATTGATGTGGATTCCAATAAGGGATCATAGAGTTCACCTGGTCAGTCTTTGTCATGGAAAGAGCGGGTGTCCTTAATGTTTTGTAGACTCAGTGTAACATCAAATCGCAATGAAAAATCGCAGTATTGAATCAATACATAATACAATCGTGAGAATCGCAATGGATATCGTATTGGCACCTAAGTATGGTGATAATATCGGGAGGTCCCTGGCAGTTCCCAGCCCTACAGATAGACAGAACTCTCTCTCACACTCATTCACCCATCCATTCATTCAGTATACTACAGTAGTAATTACACAAATTGTACACTTTGTCCTGTTTGGCTGGCTGTTTTCCCTTCTCTCTGTCTGTGATTTCCACTAAGCCCAGATGCAGCAGCAGGCCTGAGATGACAGAAGTCTGGCGTCCCCAATCCACCTCTCCTGAAGGTCCTTTATCACAGCTCAATCCCTCCATGCAGACAGAGAGGTAGACATGTAGAGCGAGAGATAGATAGAGAGAGAGAGAAAGCAATGCATCTGTGTGGAGAGCGAGAGAGACTCAGGCAGTCAATTCATTGTAATTTCTAGAGCAGTGGCAGAATGTTGTGGAGTGATAAGGCTCACTGTGTAACATATTCGGAATGAATAAACTGTTCTACTCCTCCATTTGTAAAACTGACACTGCCTTGTGTTTTAGAACATTTTCCAGACAAATGGACGCATGCACGCATGCACACATACACACAAACACACACGCACGCACACACACACACACACACACACACACACACTGGAACACATTACCTCTGTTAATGGTCTGTGGAATTCACAGGGTAGAGGATTAGTGTGTGAGTAAAATTAAGAGCGCTGTGTGTTTACCAGTGGTTTGTTTGTGAGCAGCTGGTTAGGACGCGTGCAACATTAATCCGCTCTGTATTAAATGAGTAATTCTCCTAAGGACAAGTAATTGACTCCTTTAGACCTACAGTGGAGCAGTCAGTGGCTTCTCACTCATACACAATTGATTATGAATTGATGGTCATTACATTATTCATGTTCTATAGGCTACTCCTGTTAGTGGTGTTGAATACCTTTCTCTGTTAAGTGTGTATGGTACTTGCAATTGTATTTGCATTTATTATGGATCCTCATTACCTTCTGCCAAGACAGCAAGTATTCTTCCTGGGGTCCAGCAAAAATTAAGGCAGTTTACACAATTAATGACACTGATTGGCTTTTTGCCTGTATGCTTGAAAGTCATGTGCATGCATACACGCACGGATGCACACACACACACACACACACACACACACACACACACACACACACACACACACACACACACACACACACACACACAAACAAACAAACAAACAAACATGAGTTAGTGTTTTTTTTAAATGGTCTGGTGATTGAAAAGGAACATAAGAGTGTCCTTGAACAAACAGTCCCCATACAGAGATAGGTATGAGTCAGCTCTCTTTCTCTCCAACCACATAACAGAGGACAATACAGCCTCAAAACTTCTGACAAATAGACCACTCTGATAATTACACAGTAAAAATGTATTACTTGTCTGTGTGTGTGTTTGTGTGTGTGTGTGTCAGGGTTGGCCACAGCTCCCTTTCCCCCCAACACACACAAACACACACACAGAGAAAGAGAGAGACAGCACATCCCTCAACAACCAATCACAACATGGGGATCCAGTGAAACCATGGCAACCCAGGAGCCTTGAATGTTATTGGCAGGGGTCAGAGAAATGAAAGAGCGAGACGGAAGTCAAGTTTAAAGGAGAAGAAAGAGAAACTGACCAACTGCCAAAACTGCAACTGTGTTGTTCAGAGATTTGACAGTTAGTGACTTGTTGATAAACCTTAAAAGAGAGAGAAGAGATGTAGAGAGAGAGAGAGAGAAATAAAGCGAGGGGAAGCGAGAGAGAGTTGGCCTTTTGATTAATTCAGTTACAGAGGTTCTTTGTACTGGTCAGTTTGTATGAGTTACAGTGCCTTGCAAAAGTATTCATCCCCCTTGGCGTTTTTTCCTATTTTGTTGCTTTACAACCTGTAATTTAAATGGAATTTTATTTGGATTTAATGTAATGGACATACACAAATAGTCCAAATTGTTGAAGTGAAATGAAAAAATAAATTTAAAAAAGTGGTGTGTGCATATGTATTCACCCCCTTTGCTATGAAGCCCCTAAATACAGTTTTTTACAATCACTTTGGCACTAATTTCAGAACCTTGATGTCATTTTTCAAAACTCTAGACACAAAACTCACAACTAATGATCAAAATGCACATTTTTCAAAACTCTTAACACTTTTTCCAATTGCTTGGATACAATACACATAAAGCTAAGATCATTTGTTCATTGAACTAAAATCACTTGTTCAAAATGACACAACTTAACATCAAAATGTTACCATTTCAAAATGCAATTCACACATTACATCTGAAATGACTGTCTATTCATTTCATTACAATGATCTAACTATCAATTGATACAACTGCTCAAAATGATAAGTAAGTGTTGCATTACTCTTAATGCATAGTTTTATGGAAACTGACAAACAATATTCCATGTTTAGATCATGAAAGTTTCATGATAACGAGATCCATTGACACCAATTACCGTGGAATATGAACCAATTGGACTACATTATCTATGGCTGTAATATTTCATCATCATTCTTTATCAGACACCGTTTCTATGGTCCCGTGTACCACATTTTTTCAGACCATGTTTTCAGATTTGACATTACTGTACAGTCACTGGCCACTTTATTAGGTACACCTATCTAGTACTGTGTAGGACCCCCTTTTGCCTCCACAACAGCCTGAATTATTCGTGGTGTTGTACATTAAGAGATGCCATTCTGCACACCACTGTTTTAAACAGCTGTTATTTGAGCATTTGTGGCCTTTCTGTTAGCTTGAATGAGTCTGGACATTCTCCTCTGACCTCTCTCATTTACAAGGTGTTTTTGTCCACAGAAATGCCACTCACTGAATGTGTTTTGTTTATCGCACCATTCTCTGTCAACTCTAGAGGCCGTAGTGCGTAAAAATCCCAGGAGGGCAGCTGTTTCTGAGATGCTGGAATCACCATGTGTGGCATCAACAATCATACCACGGTCAAAGTTGCTTAGATTACTCATCTTGCCCGTTCTCATGTTTGGTCGAACAACATCTAAATCTCTCTACTCTATATACTCTATATATTCAGTTGCAGGCCGCCACATGATTCGCTGTCTGAATAAAACCTTCATTGATGAGCTAAATCAGGTCTGTAGAGCTGATGGCATGACCTATATCATTGTGTGGGATAATGTAATGTTCCACCATGCTCAGAGTGGTGCAAGCATGGTTTCAGGCCCAACCACAATTTACCACCCTGTACTTACCCCCATACTCTCCTTTCCTTAATACGATTGAGGAATTTTTCTCCACATGGAGGTGGAAGGTATATGATAGGTGCCCTCACAATCAAGCCGCCCTTCTCCAGGCCATGGATGACGCATGCAATGACATCACGGCAGACCAGTGTCAGGCATGGATTCGCCATGCCCGAAGATTCTTCCCAAGATGTTTGGCTAATGAAAACATAGATTGTGATGTGGATGAGAACCTATGTCCAAATCCACAAGACAGGGATGAGAGAAATATAGAAGTACAGTAATCATTCCTTAGTTTAGCTTTTTACAGTAAGCCAGGTAAGGAACACTGCATTTGACATTTTACTGTTTCACTGTAGAAACCTATGTTGTGATTTTATTGTATTTCATCAATAAATGTCATATTTTGTTCAATGATTCCACTGTGTCTGTAGTATTCTCTTCCACTAGTCCTTTTACAGTGATGTATTTACATGTAGTAGCATAATGAAACATGTGTCACATATTTTGTACCACAATATTTAATGATTGTACGAACAACTACACAGTGAAACTATCGGTATCTTGTGTGTGGGTGATCTAAATGAATGTTCCTATGGTATTTCATGATAAATGAGTTATTTGAACCAATGATTCTGCAAGTGCAAGGTTTCTTTAAAGATATGAATGCACAATGCAATGTGTTGAACATTGGACAGCCTGTGTTACAAGTGATGACCGTTTTGAGTTTTGTGTCTAGAGTTCTGAAATTTGTGCCAAAGTGATTGCAAAAAAAACTTTAAGATCTGGTGCAACCAATTACCTTCAGAAGTCACATAATTAGATAAATAAAGTCCACCTGTGTGCAATCTAAGTGTCACATGATCTGTCACATGATCTCAGTATATATCCACCTGTTCTGAAAGGCCCCAGATTCTGCAACACCACAAAGCAAGGGGCACCATGAAGACCAAGGAGCTCTCCAAACAGGTCAGGGACGAAGTTGTGGAGAAGTACAGATCAGGGTTGGTTCATAAAAAAATATCTGAAACTTTGAACATCCCACAGAGCAACTTTAAATCCATTATTTCAAAAAATGGAAAGAACATGGCAACACAACAAACCTGCCAAGAGAGGGCCGCCCACGAAAACACATGGACCATGCAAGGAGGGCATTAATCAGAGAGGCAACAAAGAGACCAGAGATAGCACTAAAGGAGCTGCAAAGCTCCACAGCTTTGTTGGGGGGGTTTGGAAATTGGAATATCTGTCCATAGGACCACTTTAAGCCGTACCCTCCACAGAGCTGGGCTTTATGGAACAGTGGCCATTAAGCCATTGCTTCAAGAAAAAAATAAGCAAACACGTTTGGTGTTTGCCAAAAGGCATGTTGGAGACTCCCCAAACATATGGAAGAAGGTACTCTGGTCAGAAGAGACAAAAAGGAAAGCTTTTTGGCCATCAAGGAAAACGCTATGTCTGGCGCAACCCATCACCTCGCAACAGCCCGAGAAAACCATCCCCAGCATCATGCTGTCGGGATGTTTTCATCGGCAGGGACTGGCAAACTGGTCAGAACTGAAGGAATGATTGATGGCTCTAAATACAGGGAAATTCTTGAGGGAAACCTGTTTCAGTCTTCCAGAGATTTGAGACTGGGACGGAGGTTCACTTTCCAGCCGGACAATGACCCAAAGCATACTGCTAAAGTAACACTCAAGTGGTTTAAGGGGAAACATTTAAATGTCTTGGAATGGCCTAGTCAAAGCCCAGAACTCAATCCAGTGGAGAATCTGTAGTATGACTTAAAGATTACTGTACACCAGCGGAACCCATCCAACTTGAAGGAGCTGTAGCAGTTTTTCCTTGAAGAATGGGCAAGAATCCCAGTGGCTAGATTTGCCAAGCTTATAGAGACATACCCCAAGAGACTTGCAGCTGTAATTGTTGCAAAAGGTGGCTCTACAAAATATTGACTTTGGGGGGGTGAATTGTTATGCACGCTCAAGTTTTCTGTTTTGTAGTGTTTCACATTAAAACATATTTAGCATCTTCAGAGTGGTAGGCATGTTGTATAAATTAAATGATACAAACCCCCCCAACAAAAACATTTTAATTCTAGGTTGTAAGGCAACAAAATTGGACAAATGCCAAGGGGGTGAATACTTTCGCAAGCCACTCTATGCTGTCTACGTTCACTGTGTGTGTGTGTGTGTGTGTGTGTGTGTGTGTGTGTGTGTGTGTGTGTGTGTGTGTGCGTGCGTGCGTGAGTGTGTGTTTGAGAGAGAGAATGAGGAGGTGAGTCACCATCCATCCTACTCAGAGAGGGGGAGATTGGGGTGAGGAGGTGAAGGATTGATGGTGAGTGTTCCTGTTTTTCACTGAGATACTGAAGCAAATAGAAATATCTTAACACTTTCGTACTGCAGGCTCCCATATACTGAAGTCTATTGCAATGCTTCTTCAGATTTTTCTTTGACTTTCCCATCACCTGGAATATTGTTGGATGCATCACTTTTGAAATGTCTTTGATCTGCATTGTTCTGTGTTTGCAGATATTTCTGTCTATCACATATTAGCAAATCACAAATATGAGAACAAGCACACACACATACACACATATACACATATACACACACACTACCACCAGCACCAGTCAAAACGTGCAGCTTCCACCTCCAATTCAAAGCTGCCTCTGACAGGAGAGTTTACTTTGGCCCACTACAGCATGGTGGTGTGTGTGTGTGGGGGGGGGGGGGGGGGGGGGATTCTGAGTGAATTGGGTCAGGGGTGATAGATAGGAAATTTGTGAGTAGGCTAAATGTCTTTACACTCAAAGGCTTTACACTCAGATTACGGTATTGATATTCATGCAGTAATCCAATATGTTTTACTTCACTTCTATTGTTTCCAATTGTACAGGCACTGCTCCACAAATGTGTGTGTGTGTGTGTGTGTGTGTGTGTGTGTGTGTGTGTGTGTGTGTGTGTGTGTGTGTGTGTGTGTGTGTGTGTGTATCTCTCCCTTTGATCTGCTGTGAAGTGTTTGTTATGGTGTATTGCTGTGACCCGGGACAAAGGACAGCGCTCATGAAAACACACACAAAGCACATGCTGCTGTTGTCATACGGTGATTCAACAGGATTACAGGCTTTGAAAAACATGATGCTCATCTTCAGTCACATCACATTCCTTTGCTGTTTTGAAAGAACAATAGCATCAGTCTGTTTTCAATAACTGAATATTAGTCTGTGTACGTACTGTACATTTAAATAAAAGTCCACCTTTGAGATTTGGTTCTCATTTTCCATATCCTATACGAAAGGAATAGAAATATAGATGTCAATGTTCCAGTTGAGTATTGCAGGTATTTCTATTCCTTTTATATGACAATATACTGTACCCTGAATCAGGAAAACTACTGAAAGTCTACAGAGAGAGAGAGAGAGAGAGAGAGAGAGAGTTTAATCTAGGGCTGACTGGATGAGTAGTCTGGATTTAAGTCAATTAGCTTCAGACAAAGAGGAGGGGAGAGAGGGAGAGGGACTGATAACAGTTATGACAAGGCATCTTCATAGCTCATTTGGCAACAAGGCAACATGCAGGCACAGTCTGAATGCATGACAGACTCCACTGCTACTGATAAGAGAGAGGAGCTGTCTCGTATTAGCACTATGGATGTTTTCACAGCAAGCCTTTGTTTGGGCTCTTGTGTTTGCAGACTAATGCATAATCACAAATCAACCCTTAACCCATATAATAGACAAAGACACTTCAGTAGATATGACATTATATGATGATAGCACTACCTCTCCCATTTTGCTGACACCTATCCAATCTTTTAAGATCTTCACAAGGGCCTAGAGCAGAGCTATTCAAATACCTGCTTTTCTTCTCTATCTGGCACTTATTGGTCATTGATCATAATTGTGACTGATTGGCCAGAGAGTTCAGTGGCCTGGTGCCCCAAATGTGAATAAGTCCCTGATTGGGGCCTACAACATGTTAATCCACACATGATTCCCCACCTCAGACAGAGCTAATAGTCTCTCAAAGGTAACATATCTTTCACATAGAAAGAAAAGTGGAGAATATTTTCCTTTCAAGAGAACACATAAGAAGCTGCTGTATTGCAGGAAAAACACCCATCACAGAAGCATTCAGATGTGAGGAGCGAAAAAGGAGAGTGTCTGACTCTGGTGTAAAATGTTCTTATTCACCCTGCAGAGAAAACGACAGAAAACATCCACTTGACCCAGTAATACATGGACACATCTGCTCCCACCAGCACACCTGTAGACAGTCCTCTAACACACACACACACACACACTGAGGAGCAGATGGGATAGAAAACAGTCAGTAACACTCTCTAGGAACCAGCTGTCTGAAATGCGTTATGAATGTATCATATCTAGTAGATTTAGGCATTTATAGAGACAAGTGGAGAGTAGGAAGGGAAGAGGATTAGGAGTGGGAGGAGGAGGTAATGAAAAAGAGGACAAGGAAGAGGGGGCAGTGTATCTGTAGCCTCTGCCTACGGAGGCCAGTCCAATTGATGCCTGTAGGATTTAAAAGCAGCCTTTATAGTCCTCTCCAAGCCTGGCAGCAGAATGTCTCTGTAATTATTGAATGGCTTAATTCTTATCCCTTTTCTACTGAAATAGACAGATAAACGTCTCATTTGGAGCAACAGGAATATTTTCAATGCTTCCATTCCTGTCTTCCTGTTCCGCCTGGGCCCTGAGTGACATTTGGTTTTCTGAGCTGAGTTGAGGAAACAGTAGCAGTCTGTGTGTCTTCTGAATGGGGGAGACGGTGACTGAGTGTATCTGAAGCGGCAGCTGAGAGGTCGAAGTGATGTTGCACTAGTCACCACAGAACACAAACACTCATTTCTGATGATTGACCTTTCAACTGTGTGACATCATTGTGATTCAGAAGCGTAATCAGTGCAGGACAAGACATGATCAAACACTCACACATTGTGAATGTACAGTGGAAGCTTATTGCTGGTGATAACATAAATAATTAATTTTCATTGTGAAATTGTGGCAGTGTAGTTAAATATCAGTTACACTGTAGGCTCCTTCTCCCACACAGGGATGTACAGGTAACTGCCAAAATAAAGGAAACACGTGAGTTAATGAAGGATACAAAGTATATTGAAAGCAGGTGCTTCCACACAAGTGTGGTTTTCTGAGTTAATTAAAGAATTCACATCCCATCATGATTAAGATCATGTTTAGAAACGCCCACCATTGTTTTGGCTACCATTGCTAGAAGAAGATATCTCAGTGACTTTCAAAGAGGGGTTTCTACGGAGCATAGTGCTCAACTGGCGGTTTTATTTTCTGAAGAAATACAGAATAATACAGAATAATAGAAAGACACGTGATCGTATACAAATGTAAGCAAGGTTTTAAATGATTATGTTTTAGTCAAATATTATATCTCTTTGGGCTTCTTGCAGTCAATTTACAGTCTACAAATGATTTGTAATAATGTTAATTCCCTCCGACCTTCCGCTGTGTGTGTGTGTGTGTGTGTGTGTGTGTGTGTGTGTGTGTGTGTGTGTGTGTGTGTGTGTGTGTGTGCGCGCGTGCGTGCGTGTGTGCGTGTGTGTGCGTGTGTGGAGATCTCAGCCCAGTTGAACACTTATGGGAGACTCTGGAGGAGTACCTGAGACAGCGTTTTCCACCACCATCAACAAAACACCAAATGATGCAGTTTCTCATGGAAGAATGAAGTCACATCCCTCCAATAAAGTTCCAGGCACTTGTAGAATCTATGCCAAGGTGTTGAAGCTGTTCTTGTTCGTGGTGTCCAACACCCTATTGAGGCACTTTATGTTGGTGGTTCCTTTATAGTACAGATCCACTTAATGATAAAAGGAGTGGTTCATTTTCATTCAGAAATTACTTTAACAATATAACAATATTCAATGATGTACTATATATTTCACTGTACCGCTACATTTGGAAAGTATTGCCTTGTTAAGGCTACCACTTGGGCTGCATCTCAATGATCTAAAGTAGCTTTCTCTCCTTGTTTACTTCATTTGCACTGTTGTGACACTACAGGACAAGAGGAAAGCAATTGGTGGAAGAATACCAATACTTTTCATTCTCCTGTAAAGTCCCCTCACATCAGGAAAATAGTAGAAAAATATATAAGGATAGGAAGCCATATCAGATTACTTGCACTGCCCCTCTAGCAACTATGCACTGCTGTAGATCTGAAAGGATTGTATGTGTGTGAGCATAGTGAGCATATAGTGACAATACCACCTAGGACAAGGGGGCTGCTACCATATTGCTTGTACCTATTATTATTTACCTCTACAGGAGTGCCTATGGGGAAGGGGCTGGAGGCTGATTTGGCATTCAGCGTGTGTGTGTGTCTACCTAACCCCCTCGGCAACGTGAAGCAGCAGAGATCAGAAGGCCCTCTCATAGAGATCCAGTGTGGGAGGGAGGATAATGCAGCATTGTACACAGCCTCACTTAAAGACTCATTCACTGACAGGGACCAGTGTAAATGCAATGCATAGGAATAACTGGGGAAGAGGAGGGTAGACCATATCTTATCACAGCTAACATAGAAATAGCATGGACCTCCAAATTCTTACTCCATCTTACCCCCTACCACCTTAGCACGGATGTACTGTACGTCTGAAAGGATTGGATAGGTGCAAGCAATATGGCAAAGAATTCCACAAGTCTATCAGAAGGCAAGGTGAAGCAATTGCCATATTGCTCAAGTTTATCTGATCCTTTTCCGATCTACAGTTGTGACTAGGAGGGTAGGGGGTAGAGCTTCATTTAGAATTATGAATGCGTTCTGTTCAGTGTTTGTGGACTGACATGCTACCAGGCTTACAAGCTAATATCTCCACACTGTCATCAAGAGGGACAGGGAAAATAATGGTACGTTGAAGTGTCTCCAAGTAGAGAAATACAAACCAAAGGTTTTATTTTTTGTAGCCTCCTTATAGACACCCCATAAAAATAGTGTTGCTCGAAATAATACCCAAAATAAGGAAAAGAAAAAACACTTTCATTGTTTCAATGAAGTCCATAGAGAAACAAGCCCAATGTCCAGACATTCATTTAATTTCAGCCCGGCTCCTTTTTTTCTTCCAAAAGCAGATTGGTCAGCAAACCCCAGTCTCTCTGCACCACGTCTGTAACTGTGAGGGATTACCATTAGAACGAGCCCTTACAGAGAGCAGACAGAGAACCACTGTAATGCAGCACTACATTAACCCTAAACACTACACATGCCATTAAGAAGCATGTCACAACCCAAGACAAAAATAAAAAAGAACAATACCTTATGCAACCTAAATCTGCATGAAGAAACCACACCAAATCTCTGTTCATAATAGCCTGTCCTTCATCTTAGCCAAGGGGACCTGGGATAAATCAAATACAACCGTACTAAACGGGTTTAGATTCAGTAACATAAAGAGCTGTTTTTAGATAGATGTGTAGCTTTGCTCCGGAAAACAAAGGGTTAAACCTTAGCTGCAGAAATTCACTGCAGTCTAAAACCATTTGGCTGATAGCTACTGAACAGCAAAATCTATGCTCTTCTCTCTACCTCTCTCCCTCGACAAATTACTCTCTGTCTTTCTGTCTAGATTTTGCTTGGATGTGGCTGTTGGTTTTCATAATCTTCCAGAGTCCTTTATTGTATTTGTAACGTTTGGCACAGTACAAACTGCCGCTTTTATAAGATGAACCTGCGAAGCCTGATCTGATGTTAGGGCTTGTTGTTTTATAAACTGCTGTGGGTATAAAGGGCTTTTACTACATCCTAAATGGTCTAAATGACAAAAAGAACGGTTTCCCTCAAGACAGCTCCTCCCTCAATCAATCAAACATACCATCATCGAGACCTCAACATCTCTCGCTTTTAAATAGAACTTACAAGTTATTAGAAAATAGTTTAAATTTTACTTTCTTCTTTGATACATAATCCCAACACCGTCCCCATATTAGATTAAGTTATATAGATGTATATTTTTTACATTTCTATATTTATGTATAAGCATGTACAAGATAGATAAAACTGTCTCCATTTTGCACTCTGTACAAAAGAAAGTTACCGTCTTCTTTGTGCATTCTATTGCATGGACTGGTGAGCAGTGAGGAGAGGAAGAGAGGAGGGAGTAGAGTCAGATCCATATAGAAATCCACCCAGTTAGATCCACCAAGTTAGATCCACAGTTAGATCCACACAGTTAGATCCACACAGTTAGATCCACAGTAAGGCCAGCATGAGTCCCTTAGATCTGGGTCTCCTGGACCTTCTCCTTGGTGTGAGTGGTCTTAATGACGTAGGGCTCTGCGATGGTGCTGATGAGGCTGTGGTGGTGCTGCTGATGATGCTGGCGGCTGGAGGAACGGTGCAGGGAGTTTCCCAGGTTGTTATGGGTCCAGTGAGCCCCGTAGGCAGCTCTGTCCCTGTCTCTATCTCTGTCTTTGTCTCTGTCTCTGTCTCTGTGGGACGACGATGAGGATGATGAGATGTATCTTGCTTTTAAGATGGTGGGCAGAGCCAGTCCCATCTCCTCAGACTCGCTAGAACCTGACCTGGCCGGTGGAACCTCGGGAACCTCCTCATCCATTTGGATGATCTCGATGGTCCGCGCCACTGCCACCGTGCTCCGCTGCTGGTGCCGCTTACGCAGCTTGTAGAAGGCGATCAACATGGCAGCGGCAAGGAGCGTCACGGCAACGAAGCAGCCAATGATGATCTTGGTTGTCTTCACGACCTCGTCCAGGCTGGCGGAGGGGTGGGTGGGGCCACGGGCTGTGGGGAGAGACACCTGGCGGGGGGTCTGGGTGCTCTGGAGCAGCATGGTGGGCGTGGAGATGAAGACGGGCTGGAACACTGAGGGCGAAGCTGGGACTGTGGGTTTGGGTTTGGGGGTCTCTTCTACGGTGGGCTCCAGCACCTCCACAGTCACTGTAGTGAAATAGGACAGGTTGGAGGTGTTGAGCTCGGCATTGCTGACATTCAGGTAGGCTGAGGCGTTGGAGTTACCTGCCATGTTAGTCACCATGCAAGTATAGACACCCTTGTCCGACGGCAAAACGTTGGAGAAGTTGAGCGTTCCATCATTGAGGACAGAGATCCGAGGGTGAGACGAGCCGTGGGTCAGAACGGTCCCGTTAGGAAGCAGCCATCGGACCGATGACATGGCGGCCGTAAGACACTTGAGCTCTGCAACTCTCTCTGCAGAGATGTTGAGGTCCCTTGGAGCATCCAGGATGAAGGGAGCAGAGCACTGGAATGTGGTCTGGTCCACCTCCACCAGGTATCTTCCTCTCATGTGGGCAGGGGAGTGGCAGCGGCCGCAGCAGGTGGAGTTAGTGGGGATGTACTCCCTGAGCCACCAGGACAGCCAGACCACGTCACAGTCACACCTCCAGGGGTTGTGGTGGAGATGGAGCTCCACTAGGTACTGCAGCGGGGCAAAGAGGTCATGGGGGAGAGATGACAGGTTATTATGGGCTAGATTCAGCTCCACCAGCGCCGTGATGTCATCGAAGGCGTTCCTCTCGATCACGGTGATCCCAGAGTTCATAATCCAGAGTTTCTGTAGCGAGCGCAGGCCGCGGAAAGAGCCAGGCTTCATCTCAGGGAAAGTGTTCTCAGACATCTCCAGCTCTTCCAGGCCAGTCAGGGGAGACAGGACAGGCATCTCCCTGAGGTTACACATCCCTAGGTTCAGGTACTTGAGGTTCTGCAGGCCCTCAAAGGCCCCGTCAGAAATGTACTCTAGCCTCCTGAGCTCCCCTAGGTCCAGCCTCATCAGAGAGGGCACCCTGTTGAAGGCATAGGATGGGATGCTCTCGATGGGGTTGTTCCTCAGCCACAGCTCCCTCAGCTTGGACAGGTACTCAAAAGCCCCGCTGGGGATCCCCGTCAGTCTGTTGTCAAACAGCTCCAGGGTGTTGAGGCTGGTCAGGCCGTTGAAGGCCCCCACCTCAATCTGCCTGATGGCGTTCCTGCCCAGCTGCAGCACCTCCAGATGGTGTAGCTGTCTGAAGGTGTCAGCCTGGATGGTCTCGATGCTGTTCTCCATCAGGTTGAGGTATCTGGTGTTGGTGGGGATCCCGGGGGGCACCCTGACCAGGCCACGGCGTGTACACACCACCTTACCGATCTGGTTGGTGCAGGAGCACACCACCGGACAGTTCTGGGGGTTGGGGGGAGGACCCAGGCCGGCAGGCTGGCACACACTGAGAGCTGGCACCATGGTGAGGGCTAGCAGGGCGAGCAGGGCTGCGTTCCAGGTGGGCTGCAGAGAAACCCGGCCCACAGTACTCATGTTGCGGAGGGCTCATTGTTCAGCATGTTGGGGCGAGACGGACACTAGAGGAGGACGCACCACCCTCCTACCCTGGCTGGAGCAAGGACAGGATTCGCCACGCCATCGACGACTCTGGGTGACGCTATGCAGAAATAGACACAGAGAGAAAGAGAAAATAGAAAAAGGGAGACGGAGAGAGGAAGCGAGAAAGAGAGATGGAGAGTGATAGGGGGCGAGAGGAAGAGAGAGAGTGAAAGAGGGAGAGAGGGGGAAGAGAGGGAGGCAGAGAGAGATTATGTGAAGGCAGAGCAGCAGCAAAGGAAAGAATTTGCAGTGATCACCTACCTCATTAGTTCATAAAACGGTCCCTTATTTCTTCCTTTCTGAATATCACAAAAAACAATCAGGAACCAGAGTCATGTATATTTCCCTTTCCATGGAAAAACAGAAATGTGAAAAGTGTATTTATATTCAGTTCTTCTTCTTCATCTGGAAAGTGGTGGTAATGTCCCTGTGTTAACTAATGGAACAAAATGTCTCCTGTTAGCCGGTGGTGAGAGTGGAGCAGAGCAGTGTGTAGAGACTAGAGGCTCGGTGGGAAAAGACAGGCCGTGTGGGTTAAGCTAAGCAGGTGACTGGCGTCCCCCAGCCCTCCTCCTCTCCCCCTCTCCCTGCCTGCAGCCGCAGACACACGGCCCCTCTGTTGACGAATCACACTGCTCCATCAAGCAGTAAAAGCCAGACACACCGAGCAGAAAGGAAAAAAATGACAATACATTTTTTTTTTTTATCCACCGGTCTGGCAGGTCCTCGTGAGTGTGTGTGTGTTTCTGTGTTTCTGTGTGTATGTCGGCTGAGAGCCCTCCGTCTCGGTGACTTTGCCGAAGGCTAGCTGGTGCCTGATTCGCCCCGCTCTGATGGATGGAGAAAGAGAGAGAGAAAAAAGCTAAAGGACTCCTGACGCAGTCATCCCACTGTCCTCTCTTTTTCTCTCTTCTCTTCTGGTCCTCTCCCTGCGATGGTTTGCCTGGCCGTGGCTATAGCAGCTGCAGCCTGCCGCGTGCAGCACAGTTAGCAGTATTCTTCCTGAGGGGGTGGGGGGGAGGTGGAGAGATGGGGGTGCTGGTTAGAGAGAGGGGAGGAGGAGGAGAGGGAGCGCAGTGCTGCCGGAGCTACGCTTTAGAGAAAGAGAAGCAGAGAGGGAGAGTAAAAAGCAGTCAAAGGAGAGAGAGTGTTTTTGTCCTTTCCTTAGTATCAGTGAGGGAAAAATAGAGAGAGAGAGAGAGAGAAGTGTGTGTGTGTGAGAGAGAGAGAGAGAGAGAGAGAGGGGTAGACTCCTGCTGTGTCGATGCGATGGTGGCTGTGCACGGTATCTGTAACCGGTATCCGTAAACAGAGGCAAGTATGGAAAGTTCCTGGCCTGGTACTCTCTCCCGAGGTGTGTCTCTCTGTCTGTCCTGGTTGCCTACTAGTTGATCCCCGTGCTTGAGCTCAAGGCTGGGGACAGTAAGGATGAGGTAGTAAGTTGTGGCAGTTGCTCTGTGGCTCCCGACTGGCTGCTGGACTACTGCAGTAACCACGGTGGAGCCAGGAGAGAGAGGGGGACAAGCTAGAGGGTAAGAGGGGAGAGAGCAAAAGGTAGAGTGAGAGAGCAGAAGAGAGGCGGCAAACAAGCATCACACCGTCACAGCAGCATTCCAATCCCCCTCTCCTCTTCTCTTCTCTTCTTGTTTTTTGTTGTACAGTCTTTCTCTTTTTTCCCTATGTATGTGTATGTGTATGTGTATGTGTATGTGTATGTGTATGTGTATGTGTATGTGTATGTGTATGTGTATGTGTATGTGTATGTGTATGTGTATGTGTGTGTGTGTGTGTGTATGTATGTGTGTGTGTGTGTGTGTGTGTGTGTGTGTGTGTGTGTGTGTGTGTGTGTGTGTGTGTGTGTGTGTGTGTGTGTGTGTGTGTGTGTATATGTGTGTGTGTGTGTGTGTGTGTGTGTGTGTGTGTGTGTGTGTGTGTGTGTGTGTGTGTGTGTTTATATGTGTGTGTGTGTGTGGGGGGGGGGGGGGGGGTGTTGCGGGGAGCTAAGACTCTCTATCCCCCCTCCCTTTGTCCTTCAGTGGGAACGTGAATGTAATGCTGACGTACTCCTCTCCCTGTCAGCCGTGGCTCACACAGCCACTTGCGCACGAACGAACGAACACACACACACACAGAGCATTAGTGCAGTGCATTGGTTTGATGCAGTGTTCCTCTGTATTAATACATGCAACACCCTCCTCTCTCTCTTCTCAAAATCAAAATGAGATCTCTGTCCTGCATCTCAGAGAGAGAGAGAAAGGGGTGTAGAGGGGGAAGACAAGAGGTTTAATATCTCTGTCAACTCTAACCCTCAGAGTGTTTCTGTGTGTTTCTTCCCCATCCGTTCTTCTTCCCAGAGCACAAAGCACAGTCAGCAATGCTGCTGAACAGATACAGTGTACTGTGTGTACCAGTCTATTTTTCCTTTATGCCCCCCAAAAATTATCACATGCATGATGACCAAAAGACTGTAAAATATGATATTGTTAATGAGGTGCTGTGTGTGTGTGTGTGTGTGTGTGTGTGTGTGTGTGTGTGTGTGTGTGTGTGTGTGTGTGTGTGTGTGTGTGTGTGTGTGTGTGTGTGTGTGTGTGTGTGTGTGTGTGTGTGTGTGTGTGTGTGTGTGTGGTGGGGGATCTCTGACATCATTGAGGATAGAGCTGTGCTGACTCGGCTCCTCTCTCTTTGCTGGACAATCTTCTCCTCTCCTCTACTCCTTTCCTTTCCACCTTCCCTCCTCTCCCAGATAAAACTAGAGAGGAAGAGGGAGGGAGATATATGAGGGAGGCTAATGCACAACATTCTCAGTGAGAAGGAATGAGGAAAAAGAGAGGGAAGAGATGGAGGGATGAGGGAGAGCAGAGCTGATAGCGCTGGATTAAGTGTAATTTGAATGCAAGAAGAGGAGTCTCCCCCCTCTCTGCCTTTAGTTAATGGTCAACTCTCTCTCTCCATCTTTCCCTCGCGCTTCATCTCTCTCTCTCGCTCCATCTCTCGCTCCTCTCTTTCGTTCAGACTAGCTTCTTGGGGTGTAGTAAAGAGCTGTTCATTTCACACCAGAGCAGCACTGCTGCCTCATTTAAGAATACAGTACATATAGCCAATCATATAGACCGCTTTGTCAATTCCATTTTAATTCAACTCAATTTAGGAAATGAATTTGACATGATTTGAATTGAAAATGCCATCATGTGAAGAAGGTATTGTAAAAACCCACGTTCCATGTCCAATCTGCTTCCTAAATTTACTGGGTTTTAAATCGAATAGAGCTGGACTGGAAGCAGGGGTATTGAACATTCTAAAGTAGGACACTAACACACTGGGTTGATTTGTGTGTCACGCCCTGACCTTAGAGATCCTTGTTTATTCTCTATATTTTGGTTA
Source organism: Oncorhynchus kisutch (assembly GCF_002021735.2). NCBI lineage: Eukaryota > Metazoa > Chordata > Actinopteri > Salmoniformes > Salmonidae > Oncorhynchus > Oncorhynchus kisutch. The sequence goes on from NC_034195.2 coordinate 30,440,185, forward strand.
GGTCACGGTGTGACTAGGGTGGGTACTCTAGTTTTTGTATAGCTATGTTTTCTTTTTCTTTGTTGGCCTAGTATGGTTCCCAATCAGAGTTGTCTATCGTTGTCTCTGATTGGGGATCATACTTAGGCAGCCCTTTTTCCCACCTTCAGTTGTGGGATCTTGTCTTTGTTTGGTTGCATGTATTTTTGCACAACGAAGCTTTTCATTCGTTGTATTGTTTTGTTTTTTCTGGTTCACATTTCAATCAAATATGATGAACTCAAATCCCGCTGCGCCTTGGTCTACCCTTAACGACGAACGTTACAATGTGGCTCAACTCAGCAGTGTTGGTATTCCTACACACTCATTCTCTCCCTACTCATGTGGACACTAATTCCAATATATTGTAATTCTGTAATGAATAATGGTTTTGCTACTATAGGCTACTAAATAATGGTATTGTAATTATAATATGTCCTATAATGGTATTGTAATTAAAGTATATCAATGATGGTGTTATAATTGTGTGATACAATGGTTTCACATAAAATACTAGAACATGCTGAAGTATGTTAAATCTGTTAGGTACAGGAGAGAGGGGGAGAAGGAGTTCTGAAGAGATGGGGGAGAGAGAGAGGGAGAGAGAGGGAGAAATGGAGAGAGAACAAGAGAAAGAGAGAAAGAGAGCTCCTCTGAGGTGAGGCAGTGTTTGTGCAGGCAGAAGCAAGGCAGGCACGCAGACAGGCAGGCAGCAGAGAGTGGCTCTAATTGATGGCCATGGCTGAGGTTGTAGCTGCAGTGTTAATAACATTACAGGGGTCATGAACATGGAAAGGTCACTTAGCACACTGAATATATGACATCCCTCACCCTCTGTCTCACACACTCTCCCTCTCCTTCTCCCTCTCTCCGTCCTCTGTGTTCCATGCATCAGCACTCCCTAAGCCAGTGTAGGTGAGGGGTAAGTTGAAAAGGGGAAGACAAGGGCCTTTCTTTGTAGTGATGTTGAGTTAACTGGTTTCTGTTCACTGTGTTAAGTAAGACATGGGACAAACATTTATCACCTACAGGAGGGAATGTACAGAGTAGACTTTTATGATTTATTATACTGTAGGCTTAGAGACAAGCGTGGTTGTGGGGAGGTTGTGGGGAGGTTTGGGATAAGCAGGTATCCCAGAGGTCAGAAAGGTTACAGGTTCAAATCCCTTGGTGGCTGACAGTGGTCCACTCTGTGGGGCAATGCTAGGTCGTTAGTGTCTGACCCAGTGAGTTGGACCAATGCTTGTGTAGTGTAATGGGCCAGAGTATGTGTTGCGTGCTGTAAGTAGCTAAATAAGGGCCAATGGGCCATCCTGATAGATCAGCTGGGAGTGCAGTGTCCTCTATATTCTCTCTCTCCTCACTGGAGGGGGGGGGGTATGGATCACATGGCCCTTATTGGGTCACGTTTGGGATTTAGTTTAGTTTATTTGACAGTTTTATAACAAATATAACACAAAATCACTGAGGATGACAACAAAGTGAGAGACAGCAGATCTCTCATCAATAGAGCTGACATGATAAAGCTTGGTGGACTGAGGTTTGTGATTTGGGTTGGAGAGGTAGAATTTAATGAGGGGTGTGGGGGAGTCAATGGTAGAGAAGAGGGAGGGGAAGGGGATGATGGACCTTTGTAGGCTATTGTGTGTGAGGGGTGTATGTTTGATGGGGAGGGGCTGTGTCAATACTGAGCGTCTGTCACCCTTCCCTGTATGCCCGGGTGGAGGGTTGGGTGGGAATTAAAAGTTTCAGGCAACGGATGAGGCTGGAGAGTGTGCGTTTGCACAAGTGTGACCCAGTTACTGTGTGTGTGTGTGTGTGTGTGTGTGTGTGTGTGTGTGTGTGTGTGTGTGTGTGTGTGTGTGTGTGTGTGTGTGTGTGTGTGTGTGTGTGTGTGTGTGTGTGTGTGTGTGTGTGTGTGTGTGTGCGTGCGTGCGCGTGTGTGTGTGTGTGTTTTTAGCGGTCAAAGTGTGAGTGTGAGGCAGGAGAAAGGCTTGCATGGCTGTGCCAACAGACTAGACTAATGCTACCGCTACAAAGATCTACTGATGCTGATGCTTCTGTGATCCTATCTACAGCTAGCACTGATGCTACACACTGACAACACAGATTCTGTGGAGGTACTGCTACACTGTTAGCATAACACTGTTAGTGTACTGAGACTGTTAGCGTAATTACACATCAGTAATTAATAACCTTGACTGAGACCTAGAGACTTCTGTTAGCCCCTCGAGATAATTATTGTGCTTTCCTGCTAACAACTATTCACTATTCCTATTGTGGTATCTGTCTTGTTGCCTAATGTCAATGCCAGTACTGGCACTCTGTTTAGCATGGACAGTCAGGTAGAGAGGATGGTCTCATGGTCTATCTTAGTGTGGCAGGTCCAATGTGCTGGAGTTGCAGTTGGTCTCTCCCGGAGCAGAGTGTGTGTGTGTGTGTGTGTGTGTGTGTGTGTGTGTGTGTGTGTGTGTGTGTGTGTGTGTAGAGGAAGATCGATGTGACCTGTATTTATTAACCCTCGCTCATGGCTCCCCTCCCTGACTACACCCCCCTCCATTCATCAGTTGTTCTGGCTCAGTCACCATAAGCACAGTCAGAAGAATCTACTCACAACTGCCCACACACAGTGCAGAGAATCAACTAAATCACAGCAGTGATTCCACCTCAAATGCACAGGTGAGTCTGAATCACAGGAGGTACATTGGCTGAATCGAACTAATTTGGAAGCATAGGGTACTGTGTCAAGTGTTTTGTGTCAGTGGAGTGAATCAAGGCTGATTCTCAAGTGATGTGTACCGTTGTATGTTGAATCCCTGAGCAGCCTGCTAGAGGGTATACCAACCACACACACACACACACACACACACACACACACACACACACACACACACACACACACACACACACACACACACACACACACACACACACACACACACAACCACACACACACACAACCACACACACACCGGATTGACTCCCCTGTGGTCTGTAGATCTATACAGCCAGTCACAACTTGTTTCTCTCAACAGCAACAATACAACTCAATGGTGTTTACTGACTCCACTCAACAGGTTGTTCTATTTATCTATGTCTGTCGTCACATCTGACTGGCCAAAGACAGTTAATTACTGTATATTTGTGTTTCCTATTAGTGCACTGATTGATTGAGTGTGGCTGTAGAAAAAAAGAAACGTGCCCATCCCTGCTTCCTGTGATTGAGCCTGAATGGGCCTGCAGTTTATTGTTTACAGACTAATGACCTTCATTACACACTTCACTGTATGTGTGTGCCCAGTTTACCTGCCCTGTCTAATGTACAGTATATGATCAAGTGTTTGTGAGTTTGGCGGTGATGGAGCTAACCACAGAACACTCCAGTAATTATCTACATCAGTGATTACCTGAGAGATAGTACACTGATTAACTACACAGAGGAAAGGAAAGGAAAGGAGAGGAGAGAGGAGAGGAGAGGAGAGGAGAGGAGAGGAGAGGAGAGGAGAGGAGAGGAGAGGAGAGGAGAGGAGAGGAGAGGAGAGGAGAGGAGAGGAGAGGAGAGGAGAGGAGAGGAGAGGAGAGGAGAGGAGAGGAGAGGAGAGGAGAGGAGAGGAGAGGAGAGGAGAGGAGAGGAGAGGAGAGGAGAGGAGAGGAGAGGAGAGGAGAGGAGAGGAGAGGAGAGGAGAGAGGAGAGGAGAGAAAGGACAACATGGTACAGGCTCTTCATAGTTCACTGTACCATGCAGTATGGTTCTAGGCAGCCATGTATGAATGTTGTGATATGAAGTGAAGTACTAATGAAACACTGTCATTCATTAAGAGGTTTATGTTTTAATGTTACTGTTAATGAGCAGGGATGAATTTGCATGAGATTATTTGAGTCATATCCAGTCAGGCAGTGGTTTGACAACTCTCTCTCAGACACACACACACACACACACACACACACACACACACCACTGTGTCCGGTGATGTATGAAACCAGTGTGTGGGGCTCTGTAGGGAAGGCTCACCCACCTCTCATATGCAAATGAACCGTTCCCCAGAGCCATGTGATTGGCTCGTTGTTATTAATATTCTGTCAGCGTGCGACTTCATTAGTCTGATGTTACCGTGCCAACAGGCAGCACTAAAAAGGGACTTTGTCAATGTTTGATGTCTCGTAAAGAGATGCTGTGTGTGAGTGTGTATATGTGTGTGTCAAATGAAATGAAATCCAATTCTCTTTGTCACATGCGCCGAATGCAACAGGTATAGACCTTACCGTGAAATTCTTACTTCCAAGCCCTTAACCAACAATGCAGTTAAAAAAATAGAGTAAAGAATATATTTCCCAAATAAACTAAAGTAAAAAAATACAATAAAATCTAAAAGTAACACAAGAAAATTACATAACAATAACGAGGCTATATACAGGGGGTACCGGTACAGAGTCAATGTGCTGGGTACAGATTAGTCGAGGTCATTTGTAAAGTGACTATGCATAGATAGTAAACAGTGAGTAGCAGCAGTGTTAAAACAGAGGGGGGGGGGGGGGTCAATGTAAATAGTTGGGGTGGCCATTCATTGTTCAGCAAACTTATGGCTTGGGGGTAGAAGCTGTTAAGGAGCCTTTTGGTCCTAGACTTGGCACTCCGGTGCAGCTTGACGTGCGGTAGCAGAGAGAACAGTCTATGACTTGGGTGACTGGAGTCTTTGACAATTTTATGGGCCTTCCTCTGAAACCGCCTAGTATATAGGTCCTGGATGTCAGGAAGCTTGGCTTGGCCACTGATGTACTGGGTCATACACATTACCCTCTGTAGAGCCTTATGGTCAGATGCCGAGCAGTTGCCATACCAGGCGGTGATGCAACTGGTCAGGATGCTCTCGATGGTGCAGTTGTATAACTTTTTGAGGATCTGGAGACCCATGCCAAATCTTTTCAGTCTCCTGAGGGGGAAAAGGTTAAACCAATAGATTGGCCTTTTATTGTCCCCAGCACAAGGTGCACCTATGTAATGATAATGCTGTTTAATCAGCTTCTTGATATGCCACACCTGTCATGTGAAATGCTCACTAACAGGGATGTAAACAAATCTGAGCACAGACTTTGAGAGAAATAAGCCTTTTGTGCGTGTGAAACATTTCTGTGATATTTTATTTTATCTCATGAAACATGGGACCAGCACTTTAAAATCTAAAAGAAACACAGCTGATCTGTGTATGGACCATAAAATGTTTGCTATAAATATTAGTTCAGAATTCATTTGTTTGAACTGTTCAAATACTTCCACTGGTTAATCATTAATTGTATGAACATCTGTATGAAAACCAAATTAAGGGAGACATAGATATGATTAAAAAACAACTGTTGATGCAATATGAAAAAAATGGGTGGAGGAGATGAATCATAAACCCATAAACCTTTTGTTTGATTAAGGGTGAATTTGTGTGTGAGAGATATATTAAGTATGACCTACCTAAAAACAAGTGATCGCTATGTGCACAGGTAAGATCAGGGATATTGCCTCTGCGTATTGAAACAGGTCAGTATTGTGGTGAAATGTAATTATTGTGACCTCGAAGAAGTAGAGAATGAAACTCATTTTATCCTCTATTGCACTTTCTACCACGATATAAGCCTTGCATTATGTGGCTGAGTGATCGGGAGAAATGTATATGTTTTTTTGTCCATTGTGTATTTCCGTTTGCGGAATATTTAGATAAAGCCTTGAGTAAAAGAAAAGGGGCTACCTATAATTAAATAGTACAAATATTTAGCTTCTATGTGGTTAATGGCGTGTGTATATGTATTGTGTATAGGCTTGTCTACCATATGAATCTTCTCTTTGTGTCAGACTGGGTTCAAGATACATCTGTTTCTTTTTTCTGTATCTGTCTGTCTGTCTGTCTGTCTGTCTGTCTGTCTGTCTGTCTGTCTGTCTGTCTGTCTGTCTGTCTGTCTGTCTGTCTGTCTGTCTGTCTGTCTGTCTGTCTGTCTGTCTGTCTGTCTGTCTGTCTGTCTGTCTGTGTGTCTGTCTGTCTGTCTGTCTGTCTGTCTGTCTGTCTGTCTGTATGTATGTATGTCTGTCTGTCTGTCTGTCTGTCTGTCTGTCTGTCTGTCTGTCTGTCTGTCTGTCTGTCTGTCTGTATGTATGTATGTGTGTGTGTGTGTATGTATGTATGTATGTATGTATGTATGTATGTATGTATGTATGTATGTATGTATGTATGTATGTATGTATGTATGTATGTATGTATGTATGTATGTATGTATGTATGTATGTATGTATGTATGTATGTATGTGTGTGTGTGTATGTATGTATGTGTGTGTGTGTGTGTGTGTGTGTGTGTGTATGTATGTATGTATGTATGTATGTATGTATGTATGTATGTATGTATGTGTATGTATGTATGTATGTATGTATGTATGTATGTATGTATGTATGTATGTATGTATGTATGTATGTATGTATGTATGTATGTATGTATGTATGTATGTATGTATGTATGTATGTATGTATGTATGTATGTATGTATGTATGTATGTATGTATGTGTATAGGTATGTATATTATTTTACAGCTCTAGGGATGTAATTATTGTTTGGATAACCTTATTTGCTATTATGTATTTATGTTATTTTTTTAACTCTTTATGTGATACGCAATGCAGAGAACACTGGAAAAATAATTCATTAATTACCATAGCAAATTATTGTAATGTTTGTTTATGTGTCAATTGAAACCATAAGGGAGGGGTTGCCAATTGGCGATTTGACACGAACATAAAATTGTATTCATTCGTTACACGTCAAACTGCTATTATGGAATTAAAGTCCTGCTTCAGTAGGCCTACTACTCCACTTGAACCACAGCCAGAGGATGGGTAGATGATGGGCAATATATGTGTGTGGTTGTGTGTGTGTGTGTGTGTGTGTGTGTGTGTGTGTGTGTGTGTGTGTGTGTGTGTGTGTGTGTGTGTGTGTGTGTGTGTGTGTGTGTGTGTGTGTGTGTCTGTGTCTGTGTGTGTATCTCATGAAGAGATGTTGATTTGGGCAGCAGGGGACCATCAATTCTATTGAACTGGGAATGATCTTTTATGTTTGGAAAGGGTGAAACACCAGCAGTGTGTGAATGCGTGTGTGTGTGTGTGTCTGTGTGTGTGTGTGTCCACGCACGTCTGTGCGTGCGTCTGTGCGTGTGTCTGTGTGTGCGTACCCCTCACTAATATGTTTCCTGTAGCGGAAAGACTTTGTATTTCCCAGGTGCCTCAGTGTTGCAGTGAGGAATAGTGTTAAGCAGCATTTTCTAGACTGGAGTCAATATCACAAAGCAATTAATTTACAGAGGTCGCTAAGGGCAGCTAAAAACATCTCTGGGAGAGTGACTCTGAGAGGCTCCTTTCAATACTTGCTGTTTTCCCTCCCCCTCGTTTTCAAGTGTCCCTCGGTGGTGGAGTGGCACTTGAAAATGAAGCAACTGGTGGTAGGGAGGAAAAAAATAACGCTAGGGAATGGGACCGCCAACGAATAGGCCTACCACGCAATTCATTGTGTTTTTCACAATGCCTGTACTGGCGGTAGTAAAAGCACTCCTTATATTTCTCATTCAATAAATACGTACTTTCCATATGAGCAACAAATGAGAACAGCAAAACAACAATGTGCTCATAATGTACCCATCTTGATTAACCAGTGGAAGAATTAGAACAATTAAAACTACTGTTCAGATCTAAAATGTGCAGTTTTGTCATACAACAACCTCATGACCAAAGACACACAATGCTCTAAATGTCCTAACCCTCTGAAGTCTTCAGTGGTGTTATGTGGACTGTGTCAACCGGCATTCCACAGGAAGTGCACCCCTAGTGATAAAACTAACACAAGTGTCTGGTTGTATTGGACATGTAAGGCATGCTCTTCCATGTTTCCGTTCCATTCTCTAGATGATTCTGACTGTATCTCTCGTAGTTGGGCAGGATATCAACCTTGAGAACATGGTCTTTAACCCGTTAGATTTGAATTAAGTGAATGATAAGTATAATGATTGTGTTGGTCGAGATTCAAATTTCCTGAAATTTCCTAGAAATAAGTCTAGCACTTGTGATTACTATAAGGCTAAGCAATGTAATAACCTGTACGACAGTTTATTTCATTTCAAGACAAGCTAATATACCCTCATTTAATTTGAACGTTCCCAGTCTTCCTATAAATCATGACCACCTTGTTCATTATCTGTCTTCTCTCAGTCATTTCCGTTGTTGCCCTTTCAGAAACATGGTTGACTGAAGAAACAACAATGCTTCATGATGTCTCCTTATAATACTATTCACCACTGCAGAACATCAACAATGGGAGGTGTCCATTTTTGTTCGTAAACTTTTTCAATTCTTTGTAAGAGAGGATCTCGCACTTAAATCTCATAACATTGATGTTGAATCTCTTTTCATAGAAATTCTCTGCTATTTGTTTTTTGGTGGTTAAAAAGTGGTAATTGGATGCATCTATCGGCCACCCAATTCTGACATTGGTAGTTTTATTGATATCCTTGCATCAACTTTGGATTTGATTAATAATGACGATAAAATGTGTTTTCTATTGGGTACATACAACATTCATGTATGTAACAGTGAGAATCACTCACTGACATCAGATTTGTTTTGAATACTTTATACTCCAGTATCTTTATAGCCTCATCTATGACCGTTTCATCTGCAACCCTTATTGATAATATTTTGTATTATTTGAATATTGTTGCTAACATAGGTATACTTTAGACTAACATTTCTGACCACTTTCCAATGTTTCACTTCTCTTTGGCAGCTGGAAATGAACAGATGAATAGCTTAAAATGTAAAATATTTAACAAAGGTAATTGTGAGCCCTTTAAGATGTTTATTGATGATATTTCATTGGAAAATGTGTATTCAGGCCGATGCGGAGTCTGCTTCCCAGACTTTTTGCACGTCTTTCAATTCTGTATTTCACCACTGTTTTCCCTTAGTTAAACCACGTAAGAGAGCAGGAGAAGGGTTCTGGAAACCTTGTTTTTACAACCGGTCTCCAAAAATCCTTCGTAAAAAAAAAACTAGTTGTACAAAATGTTTCTCACAAATCCTTTCCCTATTCTGCAAATTACACAAATTATGAGAACAAATTTACTTACCTACTACGGATATCCCCAAAAATATATTTGACTAACAAATTCCAAGAATCCGTCAATAATATAAAGTCAACTTCGAAAATCATCAATCAAATGTTTATTAAGAAAAAGTCATCTACAACTATTCCATCTCAATTTATTGTGCGTAGTGAGAGTAGGTGTGCTCTGGTCCACAGAATAGACAGCAAGTCTGTGTAGATGCAGAGAGCGAGTGCCACCTTGGCAGTTGATATATGCCACCACAGTCCTATTATCTGTTCAGACCAGGATGTCACAATTCTGAAGGAAGGGCAAAAAGTGTTTCAAGGAAAGGAACACTGTCAGAAGGTAGTTTATATGAACGAGGCGGAGTTGTTGCGACCACACTCTGTTCGTTGTTTCTTCCTCGTAGACTGCGCCCCAACCTGTGAGTGATGTGTCTAGGGGAGTTGCAGAAATGAAGATAGAGGGGCTATTCCAGTGATGGAGAGCCAAGAGGCATTCTGAGGTCACATTTATCTTTAGATTGAGGTGACTTTGTGTGCACAGACGTTGGGCAGATACCCAGTGTTGGAAGTCTACCATTCTCAGTTGTCCCAGTGGTACAACTGAGATGGTTGACACCATCAACCCCAGCACTTGGAGTACATGTGGAACAGGGAAGTGCTGTCGGAAAGACATGATGCGGTCGTCCTATAGTTTAGCCCGACAAGAGAGAGAATCCAGCTTGATGCCTAGATATTCTATTCTCTGTGTTGGCACCAAACAGCTCTTTTTCAGGTTGATCTTGAACCTTAACACAGTGAGGTGGCTTACAAGGGAAGCCGTGTCTCGCACTGCTTGCTCCTGTGTAGGGAAGCAAATCAGGTAATTGTCTATTTATGTGGAGACTCTTATACCCTTGGTTCTCAGGGGTGCTGGAGTTGCTTCCACACATTTGCTGAATGTTCTGGGAGCTAGTCCTAGCCCGAAGGGGATAGTGAAGTATTCTTAGCCTGTGCGTTGAAAGGCAAACGTAAGAAACCTCCTGTGTGCTGGCAGAATGTTTCTGTAAAGAAAATATGCGTTATGTTGGTCGACTCAAGTGAACCAGTCGCCTCAACGAATAGAGCAAGACAGCACTATAAGAGAGGAACTTTCCTGTTCTAGTATGCAAGCTAGTGAAGCTAGGATTCCATTGAAAATGGGTGGCTTCCTATCAAACTGCAGTCTATGTAACTGTGGACAAGCTTCAAGGCTGGACAGTGCATTGCCCTTTTGTTGTATTTTTGCTCTGTAACTTTTGCAACACGCTGGGATGCGAGAGATACTTTTTTTGATTGAAATGGGTAATGTCAAAACACTGTGCTTCCTGGACAGTGCTTGGTGATGACTGACAATTTCTATTCCTGCCTCGGCTACTTGAAAAAGAGGGGACAGCAGTGGCATGGAGGGCACTTATGGGTTGAGCACCCTGCCTCTTCTCTGTGAGTTTCCGCATTGCGGAAAACTCTGGTACCGGTGTGTTGCCCTTTCGCTACCACAAAGTCTGGAGGGGCAGACGGGTTGCCACACCACCTGGGTCTGTAGGGTAGGCAGAAGTTGAAGGCTTCACATTTGTTCTTGTGGAGTTCGTACCAAACAATTCTCTCAGCTTGACCGGAGCACCAAGGAAATCTGCTTTCTCTTTGTGCAAGAGCCTGGATAGGTTGAGCCACAGGGCTCTCTCTCCAACCACAGCAAGGCTCATGGCTCGACCACAGCTTTGAATGGCGCCTCTGAAGTCTCAGAGGTTAAGATTTGCAATTACACAGATCTCCTCCCATACTGAAGATCCTGGTTGGCTATTCCCATGGCTAGGAAATTGTCCATCTCCAGCAACAAATTGGCCTGGTAAGCCAACAGTAGGGATGTTATGTTCAACGTCTGTACTGAACTTGCCACAGAAATGTAGACCTTCTGGAAGATGGATGCCGAAAAGCGATGAATCTTCCCAGGGACAGTAGTTCCGGTCAGTGAAGAGGCACTGGGGTTGAGGTGGTTGGCCGACAGACATGCCGAGGCCCAGCTCCTCCATGTCCTCAACGTCCATGTACACTAAATGTCTGGTTTGGACATTTTGCATTTGGCTGAGACTCTTGGGTGGAGTTGCTTTCCAGGGACGGTGCGAGAAGGGAGTCTCCTCCCATCAAACCAGTCCATTTCGGCACTACCACCCCCCACGGATGCCGGCCACTCAATACCGAGCCTGGCACTGGGTGAAAAGGGTCCAAATCAGGGTACAGTTGGACAGTGTTTCCTCTGACACGTTGGTGTGGCTGGCTTCTGGGTTAAGCAAGCTGTGTGTCAAGGAGCAGTGCAGCATGGCAGGGTTGGCTTCGGAGGATGCATGGCTCTCGAGAGTTGCCTCTCCCTAGTCCGTAGAGGAGTTGCAGAGATGAGACAAGATAGTAACTACCAATTGGGGAGAAATAGGTGTTCAAGTTTTAAAAAACAAGTATTCATACACATTGACTTATTTCATATTTTATTGTGTTATAGCCTGAATTCAAAATTAACTAAATATCTGTTTTCTCTAATCCATCTACAAATATAATACCCCATAATGACAAAGTAAAAAAAATAAAAAAAATATTGAAAATTAGAAAGAGAAATATCTAATATACATAAGTATTCACACCCTTGAGTCAATACTTTGTAGAAGCACCTTTGTCTGCGATTACAGCTATGTCATTCTGGGTCTCTAAGAGCTTTACCTACCTGGATTGTGCAACATTTGCCCATTATTCTTTTCAAGGTTCTTCAAGCTCTGTCAAATTGGTTGTTGATCATTGTTAGATAAACAATTTTCAGTTCTAACCACAGATTTTCAAGTAGATTTGAGTCAAAACTGTAACTCGGACACAGGAACGTTCACTGTGTTCTTGGTAAGCAACTCCAGTGTAGATTTGGCCCTGTTTCCCTCTGGATATTGTACATGATGTGGCACACCGGTCTGTGTAGAGTATGGGCCTGTCGTCGTGCATGTCATTGAAATACAATCCTACTTCAATGCTCTCTGCCTACAAGAAAATCTCTTGTACTGTTAGTTGTGCATACTAAGTCTTGCATAGTTTGTTTTGTTTCGGTATGTTCCATTGAAAGTTACTACTATTGCATTGATTCGAGCACAATTCCCAACGTAGAGCAAAAGATTGATAGTGTTAACTAAAGGGGAAAACTGTAAAAAGTTAAGTGAAGTTCAATCTCGTACTTCTCTGTGGGAGCTGATATGTGGCAGTCCGAGTGGAGCTGCATGCCCGCACATGCTCGCAGCTTAGAGGGAACATTGCTTGTGGGGTAGCCTCCTCTCCCGAAGGCTGTGAGGAGGTCGTTGGTAATGCCCTACTGTGCAGGCAGGAATAGGGGTTAGCGAGTGCTAACTTAGTGTGCTCAAACACCAAGCAGGCGATGTGTATCCTTTCCGGTGCTGGGGCAGTAGCCATGCTCAGTTCTTCCTGTGCAGGGGAAGCATGCTCCAAGGCTATGAGAATAGTATTCCTAAGGGCAATGAGTAAGCTAGCGTTTGCCTCGTGGGCTAATAGCCTGAGATAGCATGTGCTTTCTTAGTCTTTCGACCAACAAAGCATGTCTCTCGACTACCGAACTGTGAAGCTAGGATGGTCAGTCTAGACAACATGACACGAAAGGATGCGTGTTGAACTAAATGAGAGAGGAGAGCTAGCAATTCTACCATCTGGCCATGGAAGAAAAGCTAGTTTGGTATAGCTGGCCTTGCAGTGTGATCTTGCCAAGTCTCAGTAGCCGTGTGACGCTTACTACCACAGGAGACCCAGTGAATAGAAAAAGCAACAGAGATGATTCTACAAGAAGCAAAAACTTTGCTTTCAACACAAAAGACGAGCGCTGAGGCCCTGCATTTGGCAGCATTAACCTACACTGTTTGCCTGTGAACAGTTAAGCAGGAAGACAGGGATCAAGTCGTGCTGAGGAGAGCTTCAGGTTATTGTAGTTATCTTTGCAAGGAAGAGAGCGACAATGACCAGATAGCAGGACATGTGGCTCTTGTAAAGAGAGAGGGGCTCACCTCATTCGCCATTTGACCTGTCTGTCTCCGACTGAAGTTTTGTGATTGGCCCTTCCTGTTAGTGATCTGCCTCCAGTGAATCCCATTGTAATATATATCGAAACAAGTATTTGAAAGAGAACAGCAAAACAAAAGGAGGGGAGGGCAACATAAATATAAACAGAGGAATTAGAAGAGCAGAGTGTTTCTCTTAAACCAGGTCTGGACTATAAACCTGCTCATATGTTGCTTCTGTTTTAAACCAGGATTACTGAATGGAGAGACTGGAGAGGGAAAGCCTGCAAACATACACACACACACACAGACACACACTCACACAGACACACTCACACTCACAGGCCCATAAATTACCCTGCAGATTAGAACAATTAGCCTTTATGGAGATAGGAAGAGTATAACTGCAATAAACCCTGAACTGTATACTGTTCAACAGTGAGACACTTGACTATATGTATGATAATAATACCCTCACTTATTAAAGGCTTGACTTGTACACTACAGGAAGTGGCATATACTGTAGCTCTTGAACATTGTGTTATGGTGATACTGATATGTTTTTTACCAGTTAGTAACTAAAGTGGCTAGAGTATTGCAGAACAGGCAGAAAAACTCAACAACATCTACTCAGAAATAGAAATACTGTACTGATGGGTGGCAGGGTAGCCTAGTGGTTAGAGCGTTGGGCTAGTCACCAAAAGTTTGCAAGTTCAAATCCCCGAGCTGACAAGGTACAAAACTGTCATTCTGCCCCTGAACAGGCAGTTAACCTACTGTTTCTAGGCTGTGATTGAAAATAAGAATTTGTTCTTAACTGACTTGCCTTGTTTAAGAAAGGTAAATAAATAAACTGATCATAACCACACAGACACAAACAAATGCAAATGTGCATGCACACACGCATACATTGTTGACTAACATCATTTACCTCTATGTAACTCTTAGGGGGAAAAAAGTGCTATCTACAACCTAAAAGAGGGCTTGCAGTTGACGTACGACACCTCCTGGCGTCCATCTTGAAAGAACACTGCATGAATTATTCTGTTGACAACAGCCGAGTGACTACCCTAAACTGCATGATAACAGTGCCTAAAACTAGTTGATTCATCTCCACAGTCATTTTATGTGGACTATTTGGCTGCGATAACAAGGCAGGAAAGACAACAGGATTCACCTCAATCATGAAACACCAGAACTGGCAAAAAAACGAAAAAACCTTTTCGCCCGTAAAGACCTAAAGTCAGACAGCTGTCAGTATAGGGTCTGCTACGATCATTTCATCACTGGTCAGTCATGTCTGATCGATTTCAAGTTTAATTTAGCTGTTATGCTAACCAGCACCACAACAAGTTAGCCAAAATTAGCTAGCTAGATAGCTAGTAGTCTTAGCATGTGTCTCGGAGTTTCACATTTTGGGGAAGCTATTTTTTCACCACAATTTATCAATAAAAACAACCTTGTCTTGAATGCAACCATGTAATTTAGGCCGAAAAGGGGTACTGGCTAAAAGGGATTGAGCATTTATCAAATGAACATCAAAAGTACATTTTGTTGGTATTGTAGCTAACCCTCACCCTATTTCTAACCTTAACCTAATTCTCCTAACCTGCTACGTTGTTTACCCTAACTTTCTGCGTAAACTCTCTTAATCTGCTACTAAATGTCAAATATGACTTAATTTGACAAAAGATGGATCCCTTCTAACCATGATCATAAAATTGGGTGACGCAAGTTGTACGATATGACGTCCATAGAGCCTGGAGGACATTATTGCCCAAAAAACTCCAGTGTTTATTATGTGTTCATATACGTAATAACCCAATGATAATTGAGAGAATGCCAATAGTGTGCAAAGCTGTCATTAAGACAAAGGGTGGCTACTTTGAAGAATCTCAAATATAAAATATATTTTGATTTGTTTAACACTTTTTTGGTTACTACAAGATTCCATATGTGTTATTTCATAGTTTTGAAGTCTTCACTATTATTCTACAATGTAGAAAATAGTAAAAAGAAAGAAAGATCCTGGAATGAGTACAGTAGGTGTACAAATCTTTGACTGGTACTGTATACATTACAGGGGTTGGATTTACACTGAACCATTTCATGTCAACACATGGCATGTACAACATCCAGTATAATGATTAGCCTCTTATTGTCTACTGGTATCGTTTTTAAATTGAGAACATATAGCTGGACAATATGTAAACAATGTGTGAGTTAAGCTATACTCTGCTTCAGATGCACAATGTCAAGGGATGCATTGTAAATGCCCATAAGGCATTTGGGAACCACTTTAGGCCAATGGTTCCCAACTCCGGTTCTCGAGTACCCCCAGTTTATTGTAGCAACGGACAAACACACCTGATTCAACTTGTCAACTAATCATCAGGCCCTCTGAGTAAAATCAGTTATGTTTGTCTGGGACTACAACAAACATGTGTGCTGTTGGGGGTACTCAAGGACTGGAGTTGGGACCCGCTGATATCCTGAAAGAAATGTGACAGTCAAATAAAACTCATTGGAGAGCTTTTGACTTGACAAAAAGGTCATGTTAAATTGAGAATACACAGAAACAGACAAACTGATAGAGATTCCCGTCCACTCTTTATTGCAGGATTGTGATCTGTGATTAATCATCATCGACATTAGTTCATCTTGAATAATAGTTAAGTTAACAATTAAAAACGTTTAAACACTTAACTTCAAAGAATCAACACTATTTCGTAACATTGTGTTCAAGTAAGCTAACGTATCTGTAAAGGTCAGACAACAAGTAGGCTATTATTACTAAAGTATCATTTCAGGTGAACAACATCGCTCCACTTATCCCTGATAAGTGGCACACTTGATTACCAACTAATTTGGTTTGATACATTGAATCAAGTGTGCTAGTGCTGGGCTGGAACAGAAGCCTGCACACCCAGCAGAGTTGGCCTGCTCCAGTTTTAATATGTTTATATGTTTTGTGTGCCTTTTAAACTATATTTTTGTTCCCAAAATGTGCTAACATAAGTACACATATAATCCATGGTATACAAGGATGTACACTTATTCTCATGGGACCTCTTCATCTACAGTACCGACAAGGTTTTACAGCTCTCTGTATCTGAGGACACAAAACATCACAAAAGAAACAGACCGCATTATACTCAAATTACACAGCACTGTATATTACTATACAGTAGCTCTCTGTCCTCAGTTTTTCTCACTAGAGACTGGAACTGGAGGAAACTTTCATAATGTCCCCCCACAAAAATAATGTACCTGCCTTATAGAGAGTAGCATACTCTCCCTTCTTTGACAGCTGGAATTGCTAGCTAATCCTTTCACCCTCTTTCATTGGCTGTTAATTAGCTAATGTTACCTAGCAACAAATGCATTTAGAGTTACAGTACAAAGATAAATACATGAAGATAGGTATCTAACTAGTCAATATGAAGTTAGCAAGCTGGTGATATTTAATTCACTTAGCTCGCTACAGAATGTAAAGTTAGCTAACTAGTGAACATTACTATAGCAGCTCAATTGAGTTAGCCTTCACACTAAGTTGCTATAGAAAGCTAGCTAGATAAAATGGAGACAGTGGGAGAACCTATTCAAGTAAGTAAATGTAATTTGAAAATAATCAATGTACCTATATCGTTAGAAAAACGAAATAATGGGCAATCTTCCGGAAGTTTCCAATGGTAGCAAAAGGCAGCCAGCCGTGTGGATGATTGGAGGACTTCCAACAAACTGACTTTGTTCTTCCAACATGGCACCTGGTGCAGTTGCTAGGTGATTTGTGATGCAACTACAAGTCTTCTATAGGAGAACCCATTGAAGAAGCCTTTTTGGTTCGAGGTAGAGCCCTTTCCAGGTATAACCCTTTCTACATGGAAAGGGTTATACCTGGTTATCCTATGGGGACAGCAGAATAACCTTTTTGGAACCCTTTTTAGTGTAGCTGACACAAAGGAAATCACATGACATCTCTCTCTCTCTCTCTCTCTCTCTCTCTCTCTCTCTCTCTCTCTCTCTCTCAGTGGGCAGCATTGGATGGTGTGAGGTGCCATGTGCTGCTCAGCCAAGTCCAAGGCTGTGGGCCCACACCCGGCAGGTCACTGCTTGATTTACGTCAGAGGAAGAGCTCAGGTCTGCTGTACTGTAGTCAGTATTGTCATGATGTTGACATGTTCTCGTGGTTGTCATCTCTGGTATTCAAATGAATATTGTAGAAAATTATCTGCACATAAAATTGTATATGTCCTATTTGCACTGAACACACATACATAGTATATGTAAAGCATAGCATTCAGGGTTGGGGAGTAACTGATTACATGTAACTGATTACATTACATGTAACTGTAATCAGTTATGTAACCCAGGAAAAATATTATAATCAGATTACAGATACTTTTGAAAAACTAGATTATTACTTATTGGATTACTTTTAAATTCAGAAATTATGTTTACAGATTTTTTTTATTATGACACTTTTCTGTTTTCTCAATGACATTAAATTCAACATTGAAAAATAGGGGCACGTTTAAGTTTGTTCCACCTGAGAAAGTCTGACCACAAGTCAGAGACCACTATGATGACGCACCAAATGCGTTTGATGGATTTGTCAGGTGGTGGGTGTAGCTGGTGCATGAAGTCAGGAGCAGGAGAGCAGAGATGAGTGAACAACACAATTTACTTAAGAAATAGCACAAAGTAACAATACCAAAGTGCGAACAATAACAGTTGCTACAAAGCACGGGTGAAAACAGCCGGAAACATACCGACCTGAACAACAAACATTCACACACAAAGACATGGGGGGAAAAAGAGGGTTAAATACATGACCAGTAATTGGTAAATGACAACCAGGTGTGTGGGAAACAAAGACAAAACAAATGGAAAATGAAAAGTGGATCGGCGAGCGCCGCCTGAACAAGGAGAGGAACCGACTTCGGCGGAAGTCGTGACAGGATCCTTTTTGTCTTCTTCTAATGCCTCTTAAGCAGTAGCGGTGCGTGGGTAAAATCACTGGGGAAGTGGGTAAAATCACTGGGGAAGTGGGTAAAATCACTGGGGAAGTGGGTAAAATCACTGGGGAAGTGGGTAAAATCACTGAGGAAGTGGGTAAAATCACTGGGGAAGTGGGTAAAATCACTGGGGAAGTGGGTAAAATCACTGGGGAAGTGGGTAAAATCACTGAGGAAGTGGGTAAAATCACTGGGGAAGTGGGTAAAATCACTGGGGAAGCCAAGCCATGAAAAAAGCCATTTTACAACCTATGTTGTGATAATTGCATTGTTTGTTCTATAAGCAAGTTTATGTTTCCGTCCTTTTACGACTCCTTAAAAACTATTAGAACCACAGACAGTTACCGCAAGTCGCAAAGAAATCAGGAACTGCCTCCGCTATTCCAGCACCATTTAAATTTAAACATTTCAAAATCATCAAATCTCCTCTGCTTAGAAACAACTTAAAGATACCAACTACAATTTAGTTCAATCAATGTAAGCTCAATATCATGTGGCTGTCCGTGAAAGTCGGATGCTCGGATGCTTTCTCCAGTGAGATACATTCAGCCACTTCCAGATTAAAGGAAAACTATGAAACACAGAGAGACAAAAGGTAAACTATTATATACAACAACAACAAAAACATTTGGTACAAGTTTTGGGGAAGCCTGGCTTCCCTTGGCATCCAAACACGCCAATGCTCTTGAGAGTAAGGTAATCCGAAAGTAACTGAGAGTAATCAGATTACATTACTTAGTTTGGGTAATCCAAAAATGACATTACTGATAAAAGTTTTGGTCAAGTAACCATTAACTGTAAAGGGTTACATTTCGAAAATAACCTACCCTGACAGTATTATAATGTAGTAAGATACTGTGTGTCTGTTCTGTCTGTGAGTGTAGAGCTGTAGGATGTTAATTCGCTAGTTAAAAACTGTTTCCATCTGAGTAAGTTATAACTCTGATGCGGTCCTCTAACTGTATCTGTCACCAGACCTCACTGTAGCAACCTGGGTTTCTATCGCAATCATGCATAATTTACTACACACACCTCATTACAGCTCTATCATACTAACTACTCTGTGTGTGCATGTGTCTCCTGTGTGTCCAGACCTGATCATATCATTTCACCCCTGCCAAGCAACAGGCAATGCTTTGTCTTGATGATGGACAAAGATTGACATTGGCTGACATTGACTATATGACACAATGATTAATACCCCCCCCCCCCCCCCCCACACACACACACACACACACAAACACATCCACACTGTAACACCACTAGTATGATACATTTCCACACATTTCCAGCACCCCTATCCTGAGCTGTGCAGAAAATGTACCCTAACTCCAGTGTACGGACAGCGACCATAGATGTGTTATGGATGGTACATTCCTTCTGCTGTTGTGTTATATCTCTATGAGTGAGTGCATTATGAAAAACATACTTCATTGAGCTGTGCTATGATCCTATCATGCTGTCCAGGTCATTCAAAGAGGTGTGTATGTGTGCGTGTGTGTGTGTTTGTGCGTGTTTGTGTGTTGTCATTCAAAGGGGTATTAGGCCCCAAACAGACAGAGTAATCTGATCCCCATTGATTGGGCTGAAAGCCACTCTCAGTATGAGGGATTGGAGTTATTGCTATTGATTTTAATAACTAGGCTGTTACAGTTCATTCAGTGCACAGCCTGTCGATATCAGGGAATATCAGGAGCAGTCAATAGCAGAGAAATGAATGGGAAAATACCATAGGGAGATATTCTCCTGTCTGGTGAAAAGCTCCTCCATGCAGGTCTAGGAAATGATCTAATATGGAGGTTGCTTGAGATAGTATGGTACGATATAGATCACATTGTGATGCACATTGTTACATAAACGTATTGAGAATATTTGTATGAATTGCTTGTCCTTTTTGCAAAAAGTGTATCTGTTTTACTGTTGGCCTGGATGAGTCTGTTAAAGACTAATTCATCCGACCATTAGGTTTATCTGTGTTGGGGACTATATAACACATCAGATGTAGGCCAGCAAAATCAGGCCATCCAGTAGCCAATCACAGATGTCCATACATAACCAGTCCCATAGGCCTGTAGGCCTATTGATCGCTAACTAATTATTTGTCAGCTGTAATTTTCCCTCTGGAGTAGGATACAGGCTGGTAATGATCTGAATCTAGCGTTGTAGTGTAGTGGAGCTGTTCTGACCTGGATCTCTCCACAGTTATGGCTAATTGCATTGATGACCAATTTGACCCTTACTATGACATATTGTGCCATGCATGTCATTACATGCAGATTTCGTCAGTAATTTTACTGTGCCTCAGAGGCATTGCTGATGAAACATTTGCGAATAGTTTAATTTGTATGTTTCTGATTTTATTTGTACCTTTATTTTAACTAGGCAAGTCGGTTAAGAACAAATTATTATTTACAATTATGGCCTACTCCGGCCAAACCAGGACGACGCTGGGCCAACAGACCCTATGGGACTCCCAATCACGGCCGGTTGTGATACAGCCTGGAATCTAACCAGGGACTGTAGGGATGCCTCTTGCACTGAGATGCAGTGGTGTCATGTACACTTCTTCTGCACCCATGACATTTACCCTTTGAGAGTGTATGTCTGCATGGTCAGCAGTGTGATGTCTTTCTCTTTCACTTCAACTCTCTCTCTCTCTCTCTCTCTCTCTCTCTCTCTCTCTCTCTCTCTCTCTCTCTGCTGAGGATCACAGAGGCTCTGACTTCCTCCACAGGGCTCTGCAGGAAATGGGGATAATTTTCACAGATCAAAAATAATTCAAATCATGGTTTGATAAAAGGAAATAAATTACTAAGATTGAGCTTAATGACAGGTCCCATGGCGAACGGTGTGACGGCTTGACATTGTAATGACGGTGTGTATGACGAACATTAGGATACAACTTTGATGGATTTAGAATGCTGGATATGGTTAGGTGAAAGTGTCAAAACCCAAATGTATTTCACTATGTTCCTTATGCGTTGATGGGCCAAGGGAAGGGGTATGGAGTGAATAGGTGTCACACCCTGACTTAGATATCTCTGTTTTTCTATATATGTTGGTTAGGTCAGGGTGTGACTAGGGTGGGTACTCTAGTTTTTGTATGTCTATGTTGGCCTGATATGGTTCCCAATCAGAGACAGCTGTTTATTGTTGTCTCTGATTGGGGATCGTATTTAGGTAGCGATTTTCCTCATTAGTGTTGTGGGATCTTGTCTATATATAGTTGCCTTGGTGCACATAAGTAGCGGCACAGTTCGTTTGGTTGTTGTTTTGTTAGGTGATGATTGGGGATCGTATTTAGGTAGCCATTTTCCTCATTAGTGTTGTGGGATCTTGTCTATATATAGTTGCCTTGGTGCACATAAGTAGCGGCACAGTTCGTTTGGTTGTTGTTTTGTTAGGTGAGTTTCAGTTTATTAAAATTATGTGGAACTCTACTCACGCTGCGCCTTGGTCTCATCACTATGACGAATGTGACAATAGGGGCCGTTGAGAGACAGAGAGTGAGAATAATGTGGGGTAGTCTCCCCATGATAGGTGGGAAGAAGTCGATATGGAATCTCGTGGAATAACAAGATAGAGAAACAGTGTGTGCCAGTGTGTGTTTGTAAAGAGGAGTGAGGTGTTGGAGTGTATATGGCAATTCTTCAGCCACAGTACCTGGGGCAGCATACTGTATTACAATGGCTGGCAGATGATTAGAAATGTTTTTTATTGACATAGTAAATGTGTTTTACACAGGCAGAGGGCTGTCTGGGGATAAAAGATGTACACATGCTATCAAAGATGCCTGTAGCAGCTTCCCACTATTCAGGGATCTGTGTATGGCGGTGTGCATGTGTGTGTGTGTGTGTGTGTCTACTCTGCACATGTTTGCATCATATAGTAGTTAATTAGTCCCCAGGTGGCCAAGAAGTGGAACTGAGCACTGAGCTGAATACATCCCATATGAATGCTGCTGCCCCCCCCCCCCCCCTGCCCCCACCTCTTTTTCTCTCTCTTTTCCTTTTTCATACCTCTGTTATTACCCTTTTGACATTTGGGTGCTGAGGAGCAAGGAGACTCAAATTGGCATCTTACATAACAGACAGAAGAGAAGAACAACCCTCCAGAGAGGGAGGGAGGGAGGGATGGAGAGAGATTGAGAGATTGAGAGAGAGAGAGAGATTGAGGGAGAGATTGAGAGATTGAGAGAGATTGAGAGAGAGAGAGATTGAGAGATTGAGAGAGATTGAGAGAGATTGCGAGAGAGAGAGAGAGAGAGAGAGAGAGAGAGAGAGAGATTGAGAGATTGAGAGAGATTGAGAGAGATTGCGAGAGAGAGAGAGAGAGAGAGAGAGAGAGATTGCGAGAGAGTTTGAGAGAGGGAGAGAGAGATTGAGAGAGAGAGAGAGAGGGAGAGATTGAGAGAGAGAGAGAGAGAGAGATTGAGAGAGAGAGAGAGCGAGAGATTTAGAGAGAGAGAGAGAGATATTGAGAGAGAGAGAGATTGAGAGAGAGAGAGAGAGAGATTGAGAGAGAGAGAGATTGAGAGATTGAGAGGGAGAGATTGAGAGAGAGAGAGAGAGAGAGAGAGAGAGAGATATTGAGAGAGAGAGAGAGAGATATTGAGATAGAGAGAGATTGAGAGAGAGAGAGAGAGAGAGAGAGATTGAGAGAGAGAGAGAGAGAGATTGAGAGAGAGAGAGAGAGAGAGAGAGATATTGAGAGAGAGAGAGAGAGATATTGAGAGAGAGAGAGATTGAGAGAGAGAGAGAGAGATATTGAGAGAGAGAGAGATTGAGAGAGAGAGAGAGAGAGAGATTGAGAGAGAGAGAGAGAGAGAGAGAGAGAGAGAAACACAGGGAGAAAGAACAAAAAACAAAAAAAGTTATCCTCTGATCCTCTGAAGTCTTAAATCAACACCACAGCCTCCCGGTACAGAATGTGTGTAAATGTGTGAGTATGTTTACATGCCCACTAATAATTTGATATTAAACTGATTATGGCAGAAGGTGGATTTCAGCATTAGTCATGTAAACACCTTACTCTGCTTATCTTAATCGGTGTAAGGTCATAATTGAAGTAAGCATACGTCGATTGAAACACCTGATTTTCAGAGCAATCTTTTGAATTATTAGGTCATGTAAACAGCTTAATTGGTGTTATAGAGGTTGTGGCAGACCAGAGGGTTTGATCTAGATGATTATACAGATCAGACACGGAGTGTGAAACCTCAATTCAAAGTGTGTTTATTGAAAACAAAGAAAAAGAAAAGGTACCATAGAGGCACAGAATAAGTTAGAGGGAAAACAAAAAGAAATGGAAGAACTTATTCAAGAAAGATCCAGTGTAATAGATTATAAAAAATAAAGCGAACTGGATGGAATATGGGGAAAAATGCACCAAATGCTACCAAAGAAAATGTATTAAAACATGATGGAGTCACGCATGATTCATTAAATTATATTTTGAAAGAGGAAGTAAAGAGGAAGTAAAGGAAGTACTTTAAGAATATGTTTTCATTTCAGGCTCCTCCATCTCCATCTCTAACTGAAACTAATTATATAGATTTTTTTCCTAATAATATTGTAAAATTAACATCTGTACAGAAAGACTCATGTGAAGGCCAAATTACAGAGGAGGAACAGAAAGACTCATGTGAAGGCCAAATTACAGAGGAGGAACAGAAAGACTCATGTGAAGGCCAAATTACAGAGGAGGAACTTCTTGATGCAATTAAAGCCTTTAATGTTGGGAAAACTCCAGGGCTGGATGGCATACCTGTAGAAGTATTAAGGCTGGGAAAACTCCAGGGCTGGATGGCATACCTGTAGAAGTATTAAGGCTGGGAAAACTCCACGGCTGGATGGTATACCTGTAGAAGTATTAAGGCTGGGAAAACTCCAGGGCTGGATGGTATACCAGTGGAAGTATTAAGGCTGGGAAAACTCCAGGGCTGGATGGCATACCTGTAGAAGTATTAAGGCTGGGAAAACTCCAGGGCTGGATGGCATACCTGTAGAGGTATTAAGGCTGGGAAAACTCCAGGGCTGGATGGCATACCTGTAGAAGTATTAAGGCTGGGAAAACTCCAGGGCTGGATGGCATACCTGTAGAAGTATTAAGGCTGGGAAAACTCCAGGGCTGGATGGTATACCTGTAGAAGTATTAAGGCTGGGAAAACTCCAGGGCTGGATGACATACCTGTAGAAGTATTAAGGCTGGGAAAACTCCAGGGCTGGATGGCATACCTGTAGAAGTATTAAGGCTGGGAAAACTCCAGGGCTGGATGGTATACCAGTGGAAGTATACAAAACATTTTTTGATATACTCAGAGGACCATTATTAGCATGTTTTAACCAGTCCTATATAAATGGTAGATTATCAGACACGCAACAAGAAGGTCTGATATCATTATTAATGAAACAGGACCCAAGTGGTATATATAAAGATCCAGTCCTTTTAAAACATTAGAGACCTCTTACACTTCAGTGTTGTGATGCAAAAATCCTAACAAAATGCTTGGCGCATAGAATTAAAAAAGTATTATCAGATATTATTCATCCTAATCAGACAGGTTTTTTACATGGACGATACATTGGAGATAATATAAGACAAGTACTGGAAACAATAGAATACTATGAAATATGGGGATACCAGGCCTGGTTTTCATAGATGATTTTGAAAAGGCTTTTGATAAAGTATGACTGGAGTTTATATATAAATGCCTAGAATATTTAAATTTTGGGGAATCTCTTATAAAATGGGTTAAAGTTATGTATAGTAACCCTAGGTGTAAAATAGTAAATAATGGCTACACCTCAGAAAGTTTAAAACTCTCTAGAGGAGTAAAACAACGTTGTCTACTATGGGCATATCTATTTATTATTGCTGTCGAAATGTTAGCTGTTAAGATTAGATCAAACAATAATATTAAGTGATTAGAAATCCGTGGCTTAAAAACTAAGGTGTCATTGTACGCTGATGATTCATGTTTTCTTTTAAAACCACAATTAGAATCTCTCCACGGCCTCATAGAGGATCTTGATACTTTTACTATCCTCTCTGGATTAAAGTGTACTATATTACGTATTGGATCACCAAAAAAAACATGTAGTTTACCAATAAAATGGTCTGACGGAGATGTGGACATACTCAATATACAAATCCCAAAAAATGAAATGATCTCACTCCAACATATTTTTATAGAAAGTTAGCAAAAACAGATAAGATCTTGCTACCATGGAAAGGAAAATACCTGTCTATATGTGGAAAAATCACCCTGATTAACTCTTTAGTCATATCACAGTTTACCTATTTGCTTATGGTCTTGCCTACACCTAGTGACCTGCTTTTTAAAATATATGAACATAAAATATTCAATTTTATTTGGAACGGCAAGCCAGATTCTATGTTTTCGTTTTCTATGATTTTGTATTTCTATGTTTTGGCCGGGTATGGTTCTCAATCAGGGACAGCTGTCTATCGTTGTCTCTGATTGGGAACGATACTTAGGTAGCCCTTTCCCTCCTTTCAGTGTGGGAAGTTAACTTTGTTTGAGGCATTGTGCACTGTAAGCTTCACAATTGTTTTGTATTGTTTATTGTTTTGGTCGGTGTCATTTCTAATAAAGGGAATATGCACACTAACCACGCTGCGCTTTGGTCCTCTTCAGTCGACGGCCGTGACACACCCTATGTTCAAGAAGGGCCTTTTTCCCTTTATTCAGATTTCACCGGCCCACTTTCGGTTGTTTGAAAAGGAAATAATCTCCAAAATATCTTTATTTTTTAAACAAGCCTTTGAAAGTTGGTTGCATTTTCAGTTTAATCCACCTGAAAAGACAGAACAAATAATACAACAAATATTGTGCTTAAATTCAAATATACTAATTGATTAAAATAACTGTATTTTTTGAAGAAATTTTTAAAAAGATATAATTTTTGTGAATGATATCATAAATAGGACTGGTGGAGTTATGTCACACATGCAGCTAACACAGACATATGGAAATGTCTGCTCTACCCAAAATTACAACCAATTAATTGCAGCATTACCACAAAAATGGAAGAGGCAAGTAGAAGGGGAAAAAGTAAGGAACTTGTATGTCGGCCCTGTATTAAAGAACATAAATGGTTCAAGAAAAGTGTAATGAATAAAAACATATACCAATTTAAGGACCAAAAAACTTAAAGCTGTTCCATATAAATTGCAAATTTGTTGGGAAGAGATTTTCGATGTACCCATTCCATGGCACATGGTTTATGAATTGATACGCAAATCAATATTGAGCTGATCCACCCCTTTAAAAAGAAAAAGAAAGGAATAGGTCTCCTCTAGGAGACCGATTCTGGGTTACCGCCTTCTGAGCTGCTGTCTCCTCTGAGGTAGAACACCGAGCACCTCGGATCTAGCAGACTATGAGGACTATCCGGTAGCAATCCGGTAGCAACCTCTCAGTACCTCCAACACCCCTGTGTGCTGCCCTCCTGGCAGCTTTATTGGCCCCGTACAGATGGTGAGCAATCAGCCCCTTGAAACTCAACAGCCTCAATCAGCCCCAATTAGTCCTGGCTGGAGGACCCATCGAGCATGGAATCCTCCTCCGCTTGTTCACCAGGTCAAATCAAATCAAATTTTATTTGTCACATACGCATGGTTAAACAAAATAACATCAAAGCAAATTGTATTAGTCACATGCAGAGTGTGTGTTTGTAAAGAGGAGTGAGGTGTAGGAGTGGGTATGGCAATTCTTCAGGGGCAGCATACTGTATTACAATGGCTGGCAGATGATTAGAAATGTTTTTTGTTGATATAGTAAATGTGTTTTACACATGCAGTGGGCTCTCTGGGGATAAAAGATGTACACATGCTATCAAAGATGCCAACTTGCAGACTTGTTTATGTGCTGCTGTGCGTTTTGTTGCTAACCTTTGTTACCTGACAACTTGATGTTTTTTACTTTTTAATTACCGTTTATATATATATTTTTCCCTCGCTTGACTTTTTTTCATTCATTTTTCACTACGGACGCTTTATCTGGACGTGGTTCGTCAGGACCTCCACCAGCCGGAACTAAGTAGTAACATTAACATGATGCCTTCTAATTGCAGTCGCTGTACTCATAATATACAGGAGAACAATCGCGAGGATAGCTGTTCTGCAAGCCCAGCTTCAGATGCAATCATTAGGCAAGAGTAATTTCAGTGTAGGAAAAGGATGAAACAGCGTCTGTACCACCAGTAAGTACAGAGTGTAGTATAACTCCCCTCGCAAAGTCCCCGCAGCCGGACAACATTCTCATGGCTTCTCGATGCTCAACATGGGTCGCTCATTCAGCCGGTTCTCTCCATTAAGCAGTGAGTCGGAGTCAGAGGCCGAGCCTTCTCGGGGTCTGAGATGCCGAAGCCTCCCACCATTAGCTCTGACAAATTGAAAACCCTATTCACTGGCGACTCCATTACCCGTAGTATTAGACTTAAAACGAATCATCCAGCAATCATACACTGTTTACCAGGGGTCAGGGCTACCGACATTAAGGCCAATCTGAAGATGGTGCTGGCAAAAGCTAAAACTGGTGTGTAGAGAGTATAGGGATATTGTTATCCACGTCGGCACCAACGATGTTAGGATGAAACAGTCAGAGGTCACCAAGCGCAACATAGCTTCAGCGTGGAAATCAGGTAGACAGATGTGTCGGCATCGAGTAATTGTCTCTGGCCCCCTCCCAGTTAGCGAGGTCTACAGCAGAGTCTCACAACTCAGTCGCTGGTTGAAAACTGTTTACAGCCCCTCTCAAAAGATAGAATTTGTAGATAATTGGCACTCTTTCTGGGACTAAACCACAAACAGGACCAAGCCTGGCCTGTTGAGGAGTGACGGACTCCATCCTAGCTGGAGGGGTGCTCTCATCTTATCTATGAACATAGACAGGGCTCTAACTCACCTAGATCCACAGCCAGGCAGCAGGCTGTTAGCCAGTCTGCCAGCTTAGTGGAGTCTGCCACTAGCACAGTCAGTGTAGACAGCTGAGCTATCCCCATTGAGACCATGTCTGTGCCTCGACCTAGGTTGGGCAAAACAAAACATGGCGTTGTTCGCCTTAGTAATCTCACTGGGATCAAGACCTCCTACATTCCTGCCATTATTGAAAGAGATTGTGATACCTCACATCTCAAAATAGGGCGACTTAATGTTAGATCCCTCACTTCCAAGGCAGTTATAGTCAATGAACTGATCATAATCTTGATGTGATTGGCATGACTGAAACATGGCTTAAGCCTGATGAATTTACTGTGTTAAATGAGGCCTCACCTTCTGGTTATACTAGTGACCATATCCCCCGCGCATACCACAAAGGCAGAGGTGTTGCTAACATTTATGATAGCAAATTTCAATTGACAAAAAAACAACAACTATGTTTTCGTGAGCTTCTAGTCATGAAATCTATGCAGCCTACTCAATAACTTTTTATAGCTACTGTTTACAGGCCTCCTGGGCCATATACAGTGTTCCTCATTGAGTTCCCTGAATTCCTATTGGACATTGTAGTCATGGCAGATAATATTCAAATTTTTGGTGACTTTAATATTCACATGGAAAAGTCCACAGACCCACTCCAAAAGGCTTTCGGAGACATCATCAACTCAGTGGGTTTTGTCCAACATGCCTCCGGACCTACTCACTGCCACAGTCATACTCTGGACCTAGTTTTGTCCCGTGGAATAAATGTTGTGGATCTTAATGTTTTTCCTCATAATCCTGGACAATCGAACCACCATTTTATTACGTTTGCAATCGCAACAAATAATCTGCTCAGAGCCCAACCAAGGATCATCAAAAGTCATGCTATAAATTCTCGGAAATCCCAAAGATTTCTAGATGCCCTTCCAGACTCCCTCCACCTACCCAAGGACGTCAGAGTACAAAAATCAGTTAACCACCTAACTGAGGAACTCAATTTAACCTTGTGCAATACCCTAGATGTAGTCGCACCCCTAAAAACCAAAAGCAATTGTCATAAGAAACTAGCTCCCTGGTATACAGAAAATACCTGAGCTCTGAAACAAGCGTCCAGAAAATTGGAACGAAATGGCGCCACACCAAACTGGAAGTCTTCCGACTAGCTTGGAAAGATAGTACCGTGCAGTATCGAAGAGCCCTCACTACTGCTCGATCATCCTATTCTTCCAACTTAATTGAGGAAAATAAGAACAATCCAATCCAAATTTCGCTCTCTCGGAGGACCTGAGCCCTTGGACCATGCCTCAGGACTACCTGGCCTGATGACGCTTTGCTGTCCCCAGTGCTGCTGCTCAAGTTTCAACTGTTCTGCCTGCGGCTATGGAACCCTGACCTATTCACCGGACGTACTACCTGTCCCAGACCTGCTGTTTTCAACTCTCTTGAGACAGCAGGAGCGGTAGAGATACTCTGAATGACATTTGCTCCTGAGGTGCTGACCTGTTGCACCCTTGACAACCACTGTGATTATTATTATTTGACCCTGCTGGTCATATATGAAGATTTGAACATCTTGGCCATGTTCTGTTATAATCTCCACCCCGCACAGCCAGAAGAGGACTGGCCACCCCTCATAGCCTGGTTCCTCTCTAGGTTTCTTCCTAGGTTCTGGCTTTTCTAGGGAGTTTTTCCTAGCCACCATGCTCCTACATCTGCATTGCTAGCTGTTTGGGGTTTTAGGCTGGGTTTCTGCATAGCACTTTGAGATATCAGCTGATGTAAGAAGGGCTTTAGAAATAAATTTGATCTGATTTGACATGCGCTGAATACAACAGGTGTAGACCTTACAGTGAAATGCTTACTTAGAATCCCCTAACCAACAATGCTGTGCACCGGTTAGTTGAGGTAATATGTACATGTAAAGTGACTATGCATAGATAATAACAACAGAGAGTAGCAGTGGAGCGGTGTAAAGGGGGGGGGCAATGCAAGCAGTCTGGGTAACCGTTTGATTCGGTGTTCAGTACTGTTATGGCTTGGGGGAAGAAGCTGTTTAGAAGCGTCTTGGACCTAGACTGGTTGGATTGGCGCTCCGATGCCGCTTGTCGTGCCATAGCAAGGAGAACAGTCTATGACTAGGGTGGCTGGAGTCTATGACCATTTTTAGGGCCTTTCTCTGACACCGCCTAGTATGGAGGTCCTGGATGGCAGGAAGCTTGGCACCAGTGATGTACTGGGCCTTTCGCACTACCCTCTGTAGTGCCTTGCGGTCAGAGGTCGAGCAGTTGCCGTACCAGGCAGTGATGCAACCAGTCATGTTGATGTTCTCGATGGTGCAGCTGTAGAACCTTTTGAGGATCTGAGGACCCATGCCAAATCTTTTCAGTCTTCTGAGGGGGAAAGGTTTTGTCATGTCCTCTTCACGACTGTCTTTGTGTGCTTGGACCATGTTCGTTTGTTGGTGATGTGGACTCGAAGGAACTTGAAGCTCTCAACCTGCTCCACTACAGCCCCGTCGATGACAATGGGGCCGTGCTCGGTCATTTTTTTTCCTGTAGTCCACAACCATCTCCTTTGTCTAGATCACACTGACTGAGAGGTTGTTGTCCTGGCACCACACGGCCAGGTCTTGTCGTTGTCGGTGATCAGGCTGATCAATGTTGTCATCAGCAAACTTAATGATGGTGTTGGAGTCGTGCCTGGCAGTCATGAGTGAACAGGGAGTACAGGAGGTGACTGAGCATGCACCCCTGAAGGGCCCAGTTGTTGAGGATCAACGAGTCGGATGTGTTGTTACCTACCCTTACAACCCAGGGTAGCGTCCAGTCAGGAAGTCCAGGATCCAGTTGCAGAGGGAGGTGTTTAGTCCCAGCTTATTGATGAGCTTTGAGGGCACTATGGTGTTGAATGCTGAGCTGTAGTCAACAAATAGTATTCTCACATAGGTGTTCCTTTTGTTCAGGTGGGAATTTCATAGGATGTAAAATCACACAGAGATATCTGACTTTTAACAGAAGATTTTGTTGTTGTTGCATAAATGGTCTAACTTCAATGTTCTGATATGTTGTACCAGTGTGTTGTGATGTTCCATTTTACTGTAAAATGAATACTCTGAAACGCTGTTCTAATATCAATGTTCTTTGTTCCATTATGTTCTGACAGGAAGGTTTGTTTCTACTAATGTAGCAGACTTGAAAAAAACAGCAGTTCCTGGAATTACCAGATGTTGTTCTCACGCTGATGAATAACACAACACAGGAGGTAGCTTTTCATTATATGAGGACAATATACTCACACACACACACACACACACACACACACACACACACACACACACACACACACACACACACACACACACACACACACACACACACACACATGCAAACAACACACACACACACACACACAAACAGATATGCCTGTGTACATCATCCAGGTCACCCGTGAAACAAGTCATTATTTGAATGAGGACATCGGGAGATGACATGGAAACCGGCCACTGGGGCAACAGTGAGCGCTGTTACCTTCATGACGGTTTTGATTTGGCTTGGGCATTGTGGGTTTCAGTTTTGCTTGGGCACAGCCTGATCAATCTTTAATATCGCAGTTGACAGTGCATGTCAGAGTAATAACCAAGCCATGAGGTCAAAGTAATTGTCCGTACACCCCCGAGACAGGATTGTGTCGAGCCACAGGATTGTGTCTGTGGAAGGGTACCAAAAAATGTCTGCAGCATTGAAGGTCCTAAAGAACACAGGGGCCTCCCTCCTTCTTAAATTGAAGAAATTTGGAACCACCAAGACGAGGGAGAAGGTCCATGGTCAGGACGGTGACCAAGAACCCAATGGTCCCTCTGAAAGAGCTCCAGAGTTCATCTGTGGAGATGGGAGAACCTTCCAGAAGGGCAACCATCTCTACAGCACTCCATCAATCAGGCCTTTGTGGTAGAGTGGCCAGACGGAAGCCACTTCTCAATTAAAGGCACATGACAGCCCCCTCTGAGTTTGCCAAAAGGCGCCTAAAGCTTCTTAGGGCTGAGATCCCGTTAACGGGATCGATATGACAACAGCCAGTGAAAATGCAGGGCGCCAAATTCAAAACAACAGAAATCTCATAATTAAAATTCCTCAAACATACAAGTATCTTATACAATTTTAAAGGTAATCTTGTTGTTAATCCCACCACAGTGTCCGATTTCAAATAGGCTTTACAGCGAAAGCACCACAAACGATTATGTTAGGTCAGAGCCAAGTCACAGAAAAACACAGCCATTTTTCCAGCCAAAGAGTGGTCACAGAAATCAGAAATAGAGATAGAATGAATCACTAACCTTCGATGATCTTCATTAGATGACACTCATAAGACTTCATGTTACACAATACATGTATGTTTTGTTCGATAAAGTTCATATTTATATAAAAAAATCTCAGTATACATTGGCGCGTTATGTTCAGTAGTTCCAAAAACATCAGGTGATTTTGTAGAGAGCCACATCAGTTTACAGAAATACTCATTATAAATGTTGATGAAAATACAAGTGTCATGCGTGGAACTTTAGATACACTTCTCCTTAATGCAACCGCTGTGTCAGATTTCAAAAAAGCTTTACGGAAAAAGCACACCATGCAATAATCTGAGTATGGCGCTCAGAGACCCAACAAGCCAAAACGATATCCGCCATATTGTGCAGTCAACAGAAGTCATAAATAACATTATAAATATTCACTTACCTTTGATGATCTTCATCAGAATGCACACTCTTAGGAATCCCAGTTCCACAATAAATGTTTGATTTGTTCGATAATGTCCATCATTTATGTCCAAATAGCTACTTTTGTTAGTGCGTTTTGTAAACAAACCCAGTCACGAAGCACGTTCACTAGGAGCAGACGAAATGAAAAAAGTTCCGTTACAGTCCGTAGAAACATGTCAAACGATGTATAGAATCAATCTTTAAGATGTTTTTAACATAAAACTTCAATAATGTTCCAACCGGAGAATTCCTTTGTCTGTAGAAAAGCAATGGAGCACGAGGTACCTTTCATGTGAATGCGCATGACCAGCTCGTGGCAATCTGCCAGACCACTGACTCAAAGAGTCCTTATGAGCCCCTCCTTTACAGTAGAAGCCTCAAACAAGTTTCGAAAGACAGTTGACATCTAGTGGAAGCCTTAGGAAGTGCAACATGATCAATATCCCACTGTATCTTCAATAGGGAATGAGTTGAAAATCGACCAACCTCAGATTTCCCACTTCCTGGTTGGATTCATCTCAGGTTTTTGCCTGCCATATGAGTTATGTTATACTCACAGACATCATTCAAACAGTTTTAGAAACTTCAGAGTGTTTTATATCCACATATACTAATAACATGAATATATTAGCAACTGGGACTGAGGAGCAGGCAGTTTGCTCTGGGCACCTCTGGGCACATTATTCATCCAAGCTACTCAATACTGCCCCCAGCCATAAGAAGCTAAAGGACTCTCAGACCATGAGAAACAAGATTCTCTGGTCTGATGAAACCAAGATTGAACGCAGGAGTGGCTTCGGGACAAGTCTCTGAATGTCCTTGAGTGGCCCAGCCAGAGCACAGACTTGAACTCGATCTAACATCTCTGGAGAGACCTGAAAATAGCTGTGCAGCGACGCTTCCCATCCAACCTGACATAGCTTGAAAGGATCTGCAGAGAACAATGGGAGAAACTCCCCAAATCAGGTGTGTCAATCTTGTAGAGTTATGCCTAAGAAAACTCGAGGCTGTAGTCACTGCCAATGCTGCTTCAACATAGTACTGAGTAAAGGGTCTGAATTCTTATGTAAATGTGATATTTCAGGTAAATATTTTTAATAGATGTTCCAAAATGTCTAATAACCTGTTTTTGCCTTGTCATTATGGGGTATTGTTTATTGATTGATGAGGGAAAAATACAATTTTAATCAATTTCAGAGTAAGGCTGTACATAAGAAAATAAGGGAAAAGTCAAGGGGTCTGAATACTTTCCGAATGCGTCCAGTTTTCTGTGGATAAGGAGAATATTCCATCAACGTCCCACCAAACATACACAGAACATGGTTGCCATAACGTAAGATAATAATGTGTCTGAAGATGAACTCTTTATACATCACATCTTGTTACTGTGCCAATCAAGGTCCTAATTGGTGAACTGCTGATCTATTCATAGCTCTTTGTCTGATGGCAAGGATACACTCACAGAGTGTTTTTGGTTTATACACATTTCAATTATGTTCATTTATACAGTATTTATTAATGTCCTCACCTGGGATTTGAACTCACAACCTCTTTGTTCACAGTATTACTATCTCCAAGCTATGCCACACTGTATGTGTTAGGTGTCAATTCATTTGACTATTCTCATCATTCATTTGGTTGACTTATTTCAGCAATTTAAGGTATTTCTATATAGTTATCTAATGTTGGTGGAGCATGTTAACCTGTTGTAATGATAATCCTGAATCACTATGGTCAGTAAAATACTTTTTCTTGTACTTTAGATTTACTTCATAGTGCATTCACCCAATTGCTTACACCTATCAAGTTGTACCATCTACATAAGTGCCCAGGGAGGAGGGGTTAGGGTTTCTTCTGGGCAGGGCCTAACTATACTGGCCAAATAAGTAGCTGTTCTAGAGACATCCCTTATTGGGGCAGTGGTTAGGGTGGTTGACATTGGTGCTGGTAACCTGGGTTTGAGACCTGCTAGGGCAGTGTTTCCCAAACTTGTTACTGACCACATTTCTGTAAGTATTCATACACATATTTTCTAGTTTTGTCATAGATTTTCAAGCCAATTTATGTCAAAACTGTAACTAGGCAACTATAGTGTATATTTAACCTTGTGTTTTAGGTTATTGTCCTGCTGATAGCTGACTGAGCCAGGTTTTCCTCTCTGGTTTTTCCTGTGCTTAGCTCTATTCTGTTTCTTTTTATAAATAAAAAGACCTAGTCGTTGCCAATGACAAGCATACCCATATCGTGATGCAGCCACCACCCTGCTTGAAAACATGAAGAGTGGTACTCAGTGACGTGTTGTGTTTTGGTTTGCCCAAAACATAACACCTTGTATTCAGTTAATAAAGTTCATTTCTTTGCCACATTTGTTGCAGTTTTACTTTAGTGTCTTATTACAAACAGCACTTTTTTTTGAACATTTGTATTTCACTCTGTTATTTATTTTAGCATTATGGAGTAACTACGATGTTGTAAATCCATCCTCAGTTTTCTCCAATCACAGCTATTAAACTCTTATCTGTTTTAAAGCCACCATTGGCCTCATGGTGAAAACCCTGAGCAGTTTCCTTCCTCTCTGAGTGGTATCCTTCCACCTTGACATTATCGGGTATTGTGTAGGCCAGTGACATAAAATCTCAATTTAATACATTTTAAATTCAGGCTGAATACTTTCTGAATGTACTATATACAGTATGTTTATGCAATTATTTGGCACAGTTACGAAAGACCTATCTGATCTCATTAAAATGACAATGACACATTTGTTCTACATTGTGTTTGTGGTGTAGATTTTTTTTAAAGACAATAGAGTTCTCTTTGAGATGCTCAGCTGTATAGAATTAATAAATACTGATCATTTATGAGGTAGTGGAAATGTTTTCAGAATTTGTGCTCAAGGGGAAATCCTACAGATTCCCATCTTTCAAACAGAAAATCATTTTAATTATATCAGATAGGTGTGTTGTAACTGTTGCTAAAGAATGACATTAACATATTTTGCTAAGCATGTGAGGGTGGGGTGATTCCCCTAGCAGGTCTCGAACCTTGGCCACCAGCACTAATGACGAACTCCCTAAAGACTGTCCCTATGACATGTGCTTATTGGGCCAGTGTAGTTAGACTCTGTACTGTCCAGAAGAAACCCTACCCCTCCTCCCTAAACACTTCTGAAGATCTGAAACAAATCAAATCAAAACAAATGTTAAACAACTTGATAGGTGTAAGGCTGTAAGCAATAGGATTAATGCACTTTGAAGTAGGTCTCAGCTCTGTTAAGAGGACACTCAAGAAACACTTTTATTGATCATAGTGATTCAGGAGTATCATTCAAACCTCTTCAAAGTAGTCACCCTTTTAGGAGACCTGCATGCTTCTGGTACGGGTTCCGACTAACATTTTCGCTTATAAATCGATCTGTGGAGAACGAAATGACTTGCATTGAGAGGAAGCCCTGATTCTCACAGGCACAGGAGCATATCTCTTTTGACTGTTTGAAGCGGGATTTGGAATCTGACACCACTCGATGCTGGAATGTCCCTCCTAACATTTCATTCACTTTTCTGACTGTCCATCAACTCCTGGCTGGACCCTACGTCACATTAATATCTTATGTTCTGAGAACATGGCTACCATGTTTAAATTTGACATTTTTGTAATTTAGCAGACACTCGTATCCAGAGCGACTTACAGTTAGTGCATTCATCTTAAGATGGCTATGTGGGACAACCACATATCTCAGTCATTGTAATTCCATTTTATTCAATAAAGTAGCTATCAGCAAAGTCAGAGCTTGTAAGAGGGAAAAAAGTCAAGTGTGTGTTAGTTCAGAAAAGGCTTTTGTGTGTATGTTTGATGTGACGTTGATGGAATATTCTCCTAAGCCTCAGAAAACTGGACACAGGAATGTTCTTGCAACGTTCCCATGAAACGTGTCTAGAACATTAACATCTAATATTGTGAGAACATGGCAACCATGTCCTGTGTATGTTTGGTGGGACGTTGATGGAATATTCTCCTAACCCTCATAAAATTGGACACATGAATGTTCTTGCAACGTTCCATAAAAAACATATTGAACATTAATGTTTATATTCTGAGAACATTGTAAACACATTCTAGATCAATTCTGCTTGACATTAAAGCTGCAATAGGTAACTTTTTGGGTGGTCCGACCAAATTCACATAAAAATGTGTGTTATAGATCAGCCATTGTCATTGAAAGCACGTCTAATAAGCGATAGAGCTGTTCTATGTGCACTACTTCTATGCTTCCCGTTCTTTAGTTTAGTTTTAGTTTACTTTCGGTTTTGCACACCAACATCAAACAGCTGAAAATAAAATATTTTTGGTTCTGGAAAACATATTTCACAGCGGTTTAGATGGTAAAATGAATATCTACACTATACTTGTCTGTTTTGTCACATAAACTGAAATTAGGCAAACTATTAGAATTTTAACAACCAGTAAATGGCGATTTCTGCATAGTGCGCCTTTAAGGGAATGTTCTCCTGTTTTTAATCATGCTAATACGTTTCTCAGAATGTTTTTGCTACGATGGAGTGTTCCCATAACTAACGGAAAACTGGACACTCAAACTAAAAGGGAAACATTACCAGGTAACGTTACAACAACATTCTCTCTCCCTAGAATTGTTAGCTGGGAAGGGAGGAGAAATGGTGTTGAGGTGTTTAGGTAAATGTGGTTTTCAGTCTAAGTGACCTCCCTCTTATGCAATACATCTCAGGAGATCCTGACAAGAGACTGTGTGTGCGTGTGTGTGTGCGTGCGTGCGTGAGCTGTGTATGATGTATTGTAGTAGTGATGTAAGGAGACATAAACCTGTATCTATTATTAAGCAGTCATTTCCACACACACAAATATATTTCTTATTAAGCACACATTTTTCCCTATATGACGTTACTAATGGCAACATATTGACTTCACTCAACCTTGGCATGCCTTTCACCCTGGCTATCAACTGTGACATTCCATTGTAGGGTGCGTGTGTGTGTGTTCTCAGCACGGCTCAAACAATTTCTCCAACCATTACCCAATTCAATTGAATAGGAGACACGTATGCAGAGCGTTGGTTGTGAATTTTGGGGAGGTGCGCGGGCGGGCTGTGCAGTCCCCCACAGATGGTGGTCTCAGAGTTGCATGGCTATGTCACAATACCTGACTCTGAATTACGCTTTAGAGGTAAGGCAGGACGGTAGTGGCTCACCCTCTGACAGTTTCTTTGCAAAACACTTGAGCATGCCGTCTCTGACCAACTCTCTCGTTATCTCTCTCCGAACGATCTTCTTGATCCTAACCGGTCAGGCTTCAAGATGGGTCAATCAACCGACACTGCTCTTCTCTGTGTCATGGAGGCTCTCCACACTGCCAAAGCTGATTCTCTCTCCTCTGTTCTCATCCTCCTAGATCTATCTGCTGTCTTCGACACAGCGAAACATCAGATCCTCCTCTCCACCCTCTCAGGGCTGGACATTGAGCTTGAGGTGGTGGGCCGACATCCAAGCTGAGATATCTTCCAGGCCCGCAGATATGCGTGTCGCCACCTGGGTATGAGAAGGAGGAATGAGAAAAGTAGTTGAGTGTCATCTGCATAGCAATAATAGGAGAGACCATGAGAGGATATGACAAAGCTGAGTGACTTGGTGTATAGAGAAAATAGAAGAGGGCCTAGAACCGAGCCCTGGGGGACACCAGTAGTGAGAGCAGGTGGTGCAGACACAGATCCTCTCCACACCACCTGGAAGGAGAGACTTGCCAGGTAGGATGCAATACATGAGTGTGCAGAGCCTGAGACACCCAGCCCTGAAAGGGTGGAGAGGAGGATCTGATGGTTTACGGTGTCTCAGGCAGCAGATACATCTTGAGGAATGAGAACAGAGGATATATAGTCATTTAGGTTAGAGCAGAGAGCCTCTGTGACACAGCAGAGCAGTTTAAGTTGAGTTACCCATCTTGAAGCCTGACCACTTAGGGTCAAGAAGATCATTCTGAGAGAGATAACAAGAGAGAACACTCACGTGTTTTGAAAAAAAGGCAAGGGTTACCAGTCTGTAGTTTTTGACATTAGAAGATTTGAGGAGACAGGAGGGAGAAGAATTTAGCAGAAGGAAGAGAGGATAGGATAGAAGAGGAGAGAGCAAAGATTGTGACGGCACAAGACCATCTGGGTAGGGGGTGAGTAGGTAGTTTGGAGGAGAGAGGGAGAAGAAATCTACAAAATGATCAGAGACCTAGAGGGGGGTTGCAGTGAGAATAGTAGGCGAACAGCCTCTAGTAAAGATCAGGTCAAGCGTATTGCCTGCCCTGTGAGTGGGAAAAGTAGCAAGGAGGGGGAAAAAAAGGTGGAAAGAAATGAGTCGAAGTCAGGGGTTGGGAGGTTGAAGTCGCCCAGTGCGATAAGTGGTGAGCCATCGTTGAGAAATTCGCTTATTAAGGTGTCAAGCTCATTGAGTAGATTTGGAGATTGAGGCACCTGGTGGGCAATAGATGACAATAATGTTACACTTGGGTGGACAAGTGACAGTGGGAACATGGAATTCAAATTAGGAGATTAGGAGGGGGAAAAGAGAATCTCTATTTAGGATGAATGAGTATCCCTGTGCCACCACCCCGATGACCAGATGCTCTGAGACTATGAGAGAACACATAATCAGATGATGAGAGAGCAGCCGGAGTAGCAATGTTCTCTGGGGTAATCCATGTCTCCGTCAGGGCCAAAAAGTCGAAGGACTTTAGGGCGAAAAAGAGATGACTGCCGATTGGCAGCTTCAAAGGCTGCCGGAGACTAGGAATTCCTCATGGATTGTGAAAAAACTGAAGTACTAACACTAATTGCTGATTGCCTAGCAGAGGTTAAGAAAAATACCTCCTCCAACAGACACCACCACCAATTATCAGAAAGCTATCACAAATTGACCTGAAACCAGTCCAAGTCAATGTTCCAACACTTCACAGTCACAAGTACTGAGCATTCAGCAGTTCAAAGCAATGATTAAATAGGGTACTAGGTAGAGAGACAGCACTTAACTAGAATTGCCCTAGCCAGACTATACCAACTACAACAACAAATATACTGAGGCTACTCTTGCAGAGATGAGTTGTTTTCCCAGACGATAGATGAGCTCTGTCTTTCTTTCGCTCTCCCTTCCTCTCTCTTTATATCTATCTATATCTATTGAGAGCTTGAGTTGTTTAACCGTGTGATTCATATTGGGAGACTGCCCACTGTGAATAAAACCTCATCAATCAACTTTGCCTGTGGCACACACAAACACACACACACACACACACGCACACACACACACACACACACACACACACACACACACACACACACACACACACACACACACACACACACACACACACACACACACACACACACACACACACACATTAAGACGCATATCACTGACAAGCTATATTTAGACCTGCTGCTGGCTTTCACTGTAAATCCTCTACACCTCTCTCCCTTCCCTCTCTTTCTCCACCTCCTTATGCCTAGCTCTTTCCCTACAGAAGTAGTATCTGCAGAATTGCAGAAGTGTAAGCTCTGTAGTTATGTGTTAGGACTGCCTGTCCTACATAGAGATGTATTAGAGCTGAGAAACCAGTCTGGTTTCATAGACTAGGCATATCATAGTAGATGCAACACAGTAAATGTACGGTATATCTGGGACACTCAAATTAGTATATGTTTAATTTGGTTTGGTTACATAAGACAGAAAGTAACTCAAGGCATAAGGGTGGTTTTTTGGACCTACAGCACAAATGTCTAGCAACCCAAAGGTTACCTGTTCAAATCTAATTATGGACAACTTTAGGGGGGCAGGGAGGGGGGCATGGGGAGCAGATAGCTGCCTAGTGGTGGCTATTCAGCAGCCATGGCTCAGTTTGCTGAGGTTATTTGATGATCTTCTTGGCCTTCCTGTCAACACATGGTGTTGTCCTGAGGGTAAGCGGTGTGCACCCAATGGTGTGTTCGGCTGAGCGTACCACCCTCTGTAGAGCCTTGCGGTCAGAAGCTTTGGGGTTGTCGTACCAAGCTGTGATGCAGCCTGACAGTATGTTCTTGATGGTGCTCCTGTAGAACACTGTGAGGGCCTCCTGAGGTTCTGGAATTGCTGTTGTGCCTTCTTCACCATGTTGTCCATGTGGTTTGACCATTTCAGCTCCTCGAACATTTGTAACCCAGGAACTTTTTGACCATCTCTAGGGTTGTGACGAGGATGGGGACGTGCCCAGCATGGTTCCTCCTGAAGTCCACAATCAGCTCCTTTGTTTTGCTGACGTTGAGAGAGAGGATGTTTACCCTAAACTCTAGCCTAGTTAACGTTAGCCACCTAACTAACGTTAGCCACAGTAAATTGAAATGAGTAACAAATCATATAAAATGGATGATAGACACCCACAAATTAATACAGTACATCAAATAAAATAAAATAGTATTTGTCACCAAATACAACAGGTAGACCTTACACTGAAATGCTTACTTAAAATCCCATAACCAACCATGCAGTTTTTAAATAAAAATACAAAAAGTAAGAGAGAAGAATAACAATGATTGGGGCCTCCTAGGTGGCGCAGTGGTTAAGGGTGCCAGCTGTGCCACCAGAGACTCTGGGTTCGCGCCCAGGCTCTGTTGTAAATGGTCATAACCGGCTGTGACCGGCTGTGACCGGGAGGTCGGTGGGGAAACGCACAATTGGCATAGCGTCATCTGGGTTAGGGAGGGCTTGGCCGGTAGGGATATCTCATTGCGCACCAGCGACTCCTGTGGCGGGCCGGGCGCAGTGCACGCTAACCAAGATTGCCAGGTGCACAGTGTTTTCCTCTGACACATTGGTGCGGCTGGCTTCCAGGTTGGATGCGCGCTGTGTTAAGAAGCAGTGCGGCTTGGTTGGGTTGTGTATTGGAGGACGCATGACTTTCAACCTTCGTCTCTCCTGAGCCCGTACGGGAGTTGTAGTGATGAGACAAGATAGTAGCTACTAACAATTGGATACCATGAAAAGGGGTTAAAAAATTTATAGAAATAAAAAATATATACAAATAGTCTCTGTAGCAATTTGATTAGCGGTTCAGGAGTCTTATGGCTTGGGGGTAGAAGCTCTTGGACCTCAACTTGGCGCTCCGCTACCGCTTGCCGTGCGGCAGCAGAGAGAACAGTCTATGGCTAGGGTGGCTGGAGACTTTAAAAATCTTTGGGCCTTCCTCTGACACCGCCTGGTATAGAGGTCCTGGACGGCAGGAAGCTTGGCCCCGGTGATGTACTGTTCCATACGCACTACCATACCCATACCAGGCTGTGATGCAACCCGTCAGGATGCTCTCGATGGTGCATCTGTAAAACTTTTTGAGGATCTGAGGACCCATGCCAAATCTTTCCAGTCTCCTGAGGGGGAATAGGTTTTGTCGTGCCTTCTTCACTACTGTCTTGGTGTGCTTGGACCAGGTTCGTTGTTGGTTGTGGCACTTGAAGCACTCAATCTGCTCCGCTACAGCCCAGTCGATGAGAATGAGGGCATGCTCGGTCCTCCTTTTCCTGTAGTTAAAATAATCTCCTTTGTCTTGATCACGTTGAGGGAGAGGTTGCTGTCCTTGCATCACATGGTCAGGTCTCTGAACTCCTCCTATAGGCTGTCTCATCGTAGTCGGTGATCAGGCTGTTGTGTCATCAGCAAACTTAATGATGGTGTTGGAGTCGTGCCTGGCCGTGCAGTCATGAGTGAACAGGGAGTACAGGAGGGGACTGAGCACGCACCCCTGAGGGGCCCCCGTGTTGAGGATCAGCATTGCGGATGTGTTGTTACCAACCCTTACCACCTGGAGGCGGCCTGTCAGTAAGTCCAGGATCCAGTTGCAGAGGGAGGTGTTTTTTCCCAGGGTCCTTAGCTTAGTGATGATCTTTGAGGGGACTGTGGTTTTGAACGCTGAGCTGTAGTCAATGAATAACATTCTCACATAGGTGTTCATTTTGGGAGAGGTTGAAAATATCAGTGAAGATACTTGCCAGTTGGTCAGCGCATGCTCAGAGTACACGTCCTGGTAATCCGTCTGGCCCTGCGGGCTTGTGAATGTTGAACCTGTTTGGGATAGGGGGCGGTATTTTCACGTCCGGATGAAAAGCGTGCCCAAAGTAAACTGCCTGCTACTCAGGCCCAGAAGGTAGGATATGCATATAATTGATAGATTTGGATGAAAAC
Organism: Oncorhynchus kisutch; assembly: GCF_002021735.2. NCBI lineage: Eukaryota > Metazoa > Chordata > Actinopteri > Salmoniformes > Salmonidae > Oncorhynchus > Oncorhynchus kisutch. Next base: position 30,483,333 of record NC_034195.2, read on the forward strand.
ACTCTAAAGTTTATAAAACTGTTAAAATGATGTCTGTGAGTATAACATAACTTATTTTGCAGGCAAAACCTTGAGGACAAATCATCCAGGAATTATTTATTTTGAGGTGACTGTGTTTTCAATTGGTTTTCAATGGGAATTTAGATTTCTGAGGCATCTGGTTGCAGTTCCCATGGCGTCCACTAGATGTCAACAGTCTTTAGAAATTGGTTGATGTTTGGTTGATCAATTATTGGTTGACCAATTATATGCATATCCTCCTAGCTTCTGGGCCTGAGTAGCAGGCAGTTTACTTTGGGCACGCTTTTCATCCGGACGTGAAAATTCCCCCCCCTAGCCCGAAGAGGTTTTAAGTTTCCCTGCATTAAAGTCCCCGGCCACTAGGAGTGCCACCTCTGGATGAACATTTTTCTGTTTGCTTATGGCGGAATACAGTTCATTGAATGCGGTTTTAGTGCCAGCCTCTGTCTGTGGTGGTATGTAGACAGTTATGAAAAATACAGATGAAAACTTTCTAGGTAGATAGTGTGGTCTACAGCTTATCATGAGATACTCTACCTCAGGCAAGCAAAACCTTGAGACTTTCTTAGATATCGTGCACCAGCTATTGTTTACAGATATGCATAGGCCCCCGCGCCGTGTCTTACCAGAGGCTACTGTTCTGTCCTGCCAATATTGTAGTTCATCCACGACTCGGTGAAACATAAGATATTACAGTTTTTAATGTCCTGTTGGTAGGATTTACGTGCTTTCAGTTCGTCCGATTTATTTCCCAGCAATTGAACATTAGCTAGCAGGATGGAAGGCAAGAGCAGATTAGCCACTCATCACCCGTTCCTCCCAAGGCACCCTGATCTCCTTCCACGAAACCTCAGTGTCCTTTTCCAGTGAATCACGGGGATCTGGGCCTGGTCAGATGTCTGTAGCAGTATATCCCTCTCGACTCATTGAAGTCATCGTCCAATTTGAGGTGAGTAATCCTAGTTCTGATGTCCAGAAGCTCTTTTCGGTCATAAGAGACAAGAGCAGCAACATTATGTACCAAACAAGCTACGAACAATGTGAAAAAACTAACAAAATAGCATGGTTGGTTAAAAGGTGAAAAAAACGGTAGCCCTCCCCTCCGGCGCCATTATATCATACGACATGTAACATATACTAATTGGAGTGTCACGGATTTACATTTACTATGTTACGTCTACCCCTGAGTCCAGGTTGGAGAAACTGTATCCTAGCAGCTTCTGTTATACAGTACATGTACAAGGCTGTAGAACAGGGAATTGATTTTCTGTTCTGGTTCAAAGGTTCATAATGAGATGTTGACAGGGGATGGAAATGGAAATCCAATGCAATCTGGCTTTACCCTACTGCATTTACCCTTCAGCTCCAATAAGGTGAAACACACCCAACCTCAGTGTTTGTGTGCTGGTCTGTTTGTGTGTGTGTGCGTGTGTGTGTCATCATCAGAGAGCCATTTTCTCTAAGGGTCAATTGATTTGATCATCATGTGATCAATCATGGAAGGCTTACAATTTACAGCCCTGCACCTCTATGTTCGTCAGCCGCACACACCCCAGACACACACACACACGCACGCAAACAAACACACACACACACACACACACACACACACACACACACACACACACACACACACACACACACACACACACACACACACACACACACACACACACACACACACACACACATACACACAGACTTAATCTTGTATAACTAACCTTGTGGGGACACACAATTCTGTCCCGTTCAAAATCCTATTTTCCCTAACCCCTAACCTTAACCCCAAAACCTAACCTCAACCTTAAACCTAAACTTAGCTCCTAACCCTATCCTTAAGCCTAATTTTAACACTAAAACAAATTTTAACCTTAACACTAAACCCCTAGAAAAATCATTTGACCTTGTGGAGACTAACGAAATGTCCCCAGTTGGTCAAATTTTTGTTTGTTTATTATTCTTGTTGGGACTTAAAATGGCGCTAGAGAAGAAGGCTGACGTTTTACGTGTCCCTAACCGATTGTGTTTTTTTCTTATTTTATTTGCTTTGTTTGTAACTTATTTCTTAACTTATTTTGTACATAATGTTGCCACCACCTTTACTCCTTTACACAACCATTACTCCACACACAGAGACGCATACAAAGCTCTCGCTCGCTCTCCATTTGGCAAATCTGACCATAATTCTATCCTCCTGATTCTTGCTTACAAGCTAAAATTAAAGCAGGAAGCACCAGTGACTAGATTCATAAAAAAGTGGTCATATGAAGCAGATGCTAAGCAGGAAGCTTATAAGAAATCCCGCTATGCCCTCCGACGAACCATCAAACAGGCAAAGCTTCAATACAGGACTAAGATTGAATCGTACTACACTGCGTTGGATGTGGCAGGGCTTGACGGACGGGAGCACTGGAAGGACGGGAGACTCCGGCAGCACTGGACAGGCGGGAGACTCCGGCAGCTCCGGAGAGAAGGACGATTCCGGCAGCGCCTGCGTGACGGGCGATTCCGGCAGCTCCTGGCTGACGGACGGCTCCGGCAGCTCCTGGCTGATGGACGGCTCTGGGAGCTCCTGGCTGACCGACGGCTCTGGCAGCTCCTGACTGACGGACGGCTCTGGCAGCTCCTGACTGATGGACGGCTCTGGCAGCTCCTGACTGACGGACGGCTCTGGTAGCTCCTGACTGACGGGTGACTCTGGCAGCTCAGGACAGACGGGCGACTCTGGCAGCTCAGGACAGACGGGCGACTCTGGCAGCTCAGGACAGAAGGACAACTCTTGGCAGCTCAGGACAGACAGGCGGGTCTGGCAGATCCGGACTGGAGGGAGTCTCTGGCAGATCCTGACTGAAGGGAGACTCTGGCAGATCCGGACTGGAGGGAGACTCTGGCAGATCCGGACTGGAGGGAGACTCTGGCAGCGCTGGACAGGCGGGAGCACCTGTAGGGAGGAGACGGAGAGACAGCCTGGTGTAGGGGGCTGCCACCAGAGAGCTGATGCGTGGAGGTGGCACCGGATAGACCGGACCGTGAAGGCGCACTGGAGGTCTCGAGCACTGAGCCTGCCCAACCCTACCTGGCTGAATGCTCCCCGTAGCCAGGCCAGTGTGGCGAGGTGGAATAGCCTGCACTCGGCTGTGCTGGCGAACCGGGGACACCATGCATAGGGCTGGTACCATGTACCCCGGCCCGAGGAGACTCACTGGAGACCAGATGCGCTGAGCCGGCTTCATGGCACCTGGCTCGATGCCCAACCTAGCCCGGCCGATACGAGGCACTGCTATGTACCGCACCGGCTATGCCTGCGCACCGGGGACACCGTGCGCCTCACGGCATAACATGGTGCCTGCCCGGTCCCTCTCTCTCCACGGTAATCATGGGGAGTTGGCGCAGGTCTCCTACCTGACTTCGCCACACTCCCCGTGTGCCCCTCCCAATACATTTTTGGGGCTTCCAGCCGCGCTGCCGTGCTGCCTCCTCATACCGCCGCCTCTCAGCTTTCTCTGCCTCCAGCTCTGCCTTGGGGCGGCGATATTCTCCAGCCTGTGCCCAGGGTCCTTTCCCGTCCAGGATCTCCTCCCATGTCCAGGAGTCCTGAGATCACTGCTGCTGCTGCTGCCCGTTACCACGCTGCTTGGTCCTTTGGTGGTGGGTGATTCTGTAATGGCCGTTGTTGGTGGAAAAAGGTGAGGACCAAGGTGCAGCGTGGTATGTGTCCATATTTATTCAAATGAACACGGAAATAACAAAAATACCAAAGAGAGAAAACAGTACTGGCTGGTGCCGACACACAACAGAAAACAATCACCCATGAAACACAATAGAAAATAGGCTCCCTAAATATGGTTCTCAATCAGGGACAACGATTGACAGCTGCCTCTGATTGAGAACCATACCAGGCCAAACACAGAAATAGCAAATCATTGAAAAACTAACATAGACAACCCACCCAACTCATGTCCTGACCATACTAAAACAAAGACATAACAAAAGAACTAAGGTCAGAACGTGACAAATCTTTTGCAACTGGGGACTCCAGACTAGTCAAGGGCTTGGTGATCGCTGACTAATTGAATCAAGTGTGCCAGTTAAGGGCTACAACAAATATGTGAAACACCTGGTGACCCCCGAGAATGTTTGGAAGCACTGCTGTAGGCTATATTTCCTGTCATTGAAGTGTTATTACACTGACTCAGGTGAATGACAAAGGTGTATAAGAGAGACAGTCTATGAATTCCTACACGTACATAATATATGCACTCTAACATTTCCAAATAAGCATTTCATTTATTCATTCCCTGTTATGACTGCACCATAATTATGTTGTAGCCACAGGTACACAGGGTTTTAATTCAAGAATAAACAGAGTGATGATTGCAATGCAAATACCTGAGCACTGACCTTATTAATAACCTTCTAAACTAAAAACTAAAGAACATTGATGCTTACATGCTGACCACACCACACCGCTCTCTCTGAAAAATAAATCTACACCTACATGTTAGTCAATCATTTAATCTAAACTGCTTGTGAGTGTCTGCGTAGCCAGGCGCTAAAATAGAACTTGGTTCTGTTATTGATGCTTGACACTCCCGCCTCTCCCATCTCCTCATTGGTTTTTAGGAGCATATATCCACCTGGTTGATTGAAAGATGAATTGAGGTCCACACTCCAGTCCAGTTCATGGTGGTAATGCACCTTGAAGTGAAGAAGAAGACTACTACTGAAGGAGAGATCATTAGAAACTAGCAACAGCAATAGCAAGCTAGCTTCAGTGCCTTGCAAAAGTATTCATACCACCTTGGCATTTTTCCTATTTTATTGCATTACAACCTGTAATTTAAATGGATTTTTATTTGGATTTCATGTAATGGACAAACACATAATAGGCCAAATTGGTGAAGTGAAATGAAAAAAATTACTTCGAAATACATTTTAAAAACAAAACGGAAAGGTGGTGTGTGCATATGTATTCACCCCCTTCGCTATGAAGCCCCTAAATAAGATTTTGTGCAATAAATTACCTTCAGAAGTGTCATGGTAATTTCCTGTGTTACTAAGTGAAAGGAGAGATTACCAACCACATACAAGTCAGTTATACTTCAAACTTCATATTTTAATAATATGAGCATTACCATAGCCCTTTGATTCTCAGATCAATTCGGTGTCTATAAATTAATTCTGAGAGTGTCAACATAATGGCAACTGAGATCTTTTATAGCAAAGATCCACCCCTCCCAACTCACAATGACGAAGCACAGGTCTTAGGAAAACTGCACAAAGGAAGACTTTTACTTGAGAGAGGAGTATCTCATAGCCAGACAGCATTAGCTATAAATTATCGGTCAGTTTGGTCTCCTAAACGAAGTTCTTATCTCATTACCTCATCCAATGGCATATATCAATTGTCAATTCTAGATACCCCCATCTCAAATACAACCCCTCCTGGACAAGCTCACGGAGAGGAGAGTGAGCCTCTAGGTCAAGATAAGGGCAACATCAGAGGGGACATACAATGGTTCCAGACACTGCCATACTCTTCCCCCAAATGGGAAAAGTAGGGAGTGACTAGCACACAGACATTGTGGAGCCAAGAGATAATTGGTTCCCCCTCAATCATCCCTTCACATGGTTTAAAAGATACATTCACATATGAAGACAAGCCTGACCTCTCCCCACTCTGGGCCCCAAGTGACTTTTCCCACATAAGCATATTTATGAAAGTAGATAAAGCATGTTATTTATCAATGTTACCTAACTAATTCTGATTCTGCTACGACAGAAGTCACATAGATTGCACACAGGTGGACTTTGTTTGACTAACTAAGTGTCACATGATCTCAGTATATATACACCTGCTACGAACGGCCCCAGAGTCTGCAACACCACTAAGCAAGGGGCACCACCAAGCAAGTGGCACCATGAAGACCAAGGAGCTCTCCAAACAGATCAGGGACAAAGTTGTGGAGAAGTACAGATCGGGGTTGGGTTATAAAAATATATCCAAAACTTTAAACATCCCATCAGAGCACCATTAAATCCATTATTACAAAATGGAAAGAATATGGTACCACAACAAACCTGCCAAGAGAGGGCCGCCCACCAAAACTCACAGACCAGGCAAGGAGGGCATTAATCAGAGAGGCAAAAAATATATGAAAGATAACCCTGAAGGAGCTGCTAAGCTCCACAGCGGAGATTGGAGTACCTGTCCATAGGACCACTTTAAGTTGTACAGTCCACAGAGTTGGGCTTTACGGATGAGTGGCCAGAAAAAAGTAATTGCTTAAAGAAAAAAAAGAAAACATGTTTGGTGTTTATCAAAAGGCATGTGGGAGACTGCCCAAACATATGGGGAGTCAGATGAGACTAAAATTGATATTTTTGGCAAACAAGGAAAACGCTATGTCTGGCACAAATCCAACACCTCTCATCACCCCGAGAACACCATGCCTAAGCATTGTGGTGACAGCATCATGCTGTGTTTTTTTTTCCATCAGCAGGGACTGGGAAACCGGTCAGAATTGAAGGAATGATGGATGGTGCTAAACACAGGGAAATTCTTGAGGGAAACCTGTTTCACTCTTCCAGAGATTTGAGACTGGGACGGAGGTTCACTTTCCAGCAGGACAATGACCTAAAGCATACTGCTAAAGTAACCCTCGAGTGGTTTAAGGGAAATGTTTAAATCTCTTGGAATGGTCTAGTAAATGTCCAGACATCAATCCAATTGAGAATCTGTGGTATGACATAAAGATTGCTGTACACCAGCGGATCCCATCCAACTTGAAGGAGCTGAGCAGTTTTGCCTTGAAGAATGGGTAAAAATCCCAGTGGCTAGATTTGCCAAGCTTATAGAGACATACCCAAAAATACTTGCAGCTGTAATTTCTGCAAAAGGTGGCTGTACAAAGTATTGCCTTTGGGGAGGTGAATTGTAATGCACTCTCAAGTTTTCTGTTTTTTTTGTGTTATTTCTTGTTTGTTTCACAAAATATTTTGCATCTTCAAAGTGGTAGGTATGTTGTGTAAATCAAATGATACAAACTCCAAAAATCCATTATAATTCCAGGTTGTAAGGCAACAAAACAGGAAAAATAAAAATGCCAAGGGGGGTGAATACTTTCGCAAGCCACTGCAGCTAAATGTCCTTGAATTTTTCGTGTTTTTCGACCTATCCCCAAATTAATATAGTTGGTTCAGAGTTCATGTTGATATTTCAACCTGCATGTCTTGGATCGCATCTGGTGTTGGATGTACGAAATCAACATGCCCACGATTGCGCACACGGACACAGGTGTGTGTCGGGCCTAGACAGCATATTAGTGAAGACGTTTAGTGAGAGGACATTTATCTGGATCATATAAAACAAATGTTTAATAGAGTAGAGCAGGGCTCTCCAACCCTCTCCCTGGAGGGGGATACTATCCTGTAGGTTCTCTCCAACCCTCTCCCTGGAGGGGGATACTATCCTGTAGGTTCTCTCCAACCCTCTCCCTGGAGGGGGATACTATCCTGTAGGTTCTCTCCAACCCTAATCTAGCACAGTTGATTCTAATAATTAGCTGGTTGTAAAACTGAATCAGGTTACTTTCAACTGGGGCTGGATTGAAAACCTACTAGAGAGTAGCTCTCCAGGAACAGGGTTGGAGAGCCCTGTAGTAAAGAATCTAAACGCATAACAATACACAATAGCAGTGGTGTCTCAGAGAAGTAGAGCCAGGTAAACAAACATCCTAACGCCTTCTCAGAGAGAACGTAAGAGGAGGATATCAGTGTATGTTTTAGAATGGCTCAATTCCGCTTCTCCCATCTCCTCATTGGTTTTTAAAAGCATGTACCCACGTGGGTGATTGAAAGATTTTAAGTAAGAATTTGTTCTTAACCTACTTGCGTACTTAAATAAAGGTTAAATAAATAAATACATAATATCCCAAATCATCCACTAAACCAGTGGTCACCAACCTTTTCTAAGTCAAGATCACTTTCTGAGTGAAAATGCAAGCTGAGATCTACCACTATTTTTTTTAAACATGACTTAAAAAACGTAAGTCTAAGCAACATTAACCAATTAACAGTTCTGTAGCAATGAGGTTGTTATTACTGCATATTGGCAATGTTTGAATTGCCCTGCCAATGTAGTTCTTCTCAGACAATTTAGAAAAGTTATTAAAAAAAATAGAGAATTTGTTGTACTACTTGTGAGGTACAGATAAGTGAGCATAATAATGAGCTTTTTTTTCACTGGACTGATGGACTGCATCCGATGGTCAGTCTGAGGGGAGGCAGGGAGCAGCGGTTAGGCTACCTCTCACCTGACACTGTTACTTCTGCTGTTGGAATTAGACCAAGGTGCAGTGTGGTATGCGAACATTATGAATTTATTTAAATGTATTAAAATGAATTTAAATGAACACCAAAAAAACTAAAAAGATCAACAACAGCAACAAGATCCCACAACTAAGTATCATCCTCAATCAGAGACAACGATAGACAGCTGCCTCTTTTTTACCTTTATTTAACTAGGCAAGTCAGTTAAGAACAAATTCTTATTTTCAATGACGGCCTAGGAACAGTGGGTTAACTGCCTGTTCAGGGGCAGAACGACAGATTTGTACCTTGTCATTTCGGGGATTCGAACATGCAACCTTTCGGTTACTAGTCCAACGCTCTAACCACTAGGCTACCCTGCCGCCCCTCTGATTGGGAACCATACCCGGCCAACAAAGAAATAGAACACATAGATTTGCCCACCCAAGTTACACCCTGACCTAACCAAATAGAGAATAAAAAAAGGCTCTCTAAGGTTAGGGCATCACAGACTCACCCTCCTCTTCCAGCTGATGTTGAAACTTAAGTGGCACTGCATTATTTCTGCCTCATGCACACATTCATGTTGTTACTCCTATGACCAGAGAAAGTGAAATATTCCTAGATATTAAAAAAGACACAAGCTGCTAATAATAACATCGCAAGCTTATCGGAACACTTTGCTGGAGAATGGCGCCGGATGGGATGGCTGCAGTATTACGGGCTCCTATCCAATTGTGCTATTTTGTGTTTTTTGCATTGTTTTTAAATTACTTTGTACATAATGTTGATGCTACCGTCTCTTATGACCGAAAAGAGCTTCTGGATATCAGAACAGTGATTACTCACCTCAAACTGGACGAAGATTTTTTTCTTTAATGAGTCTGACGCAAGGGATATAATGTTGCTCCCAGACAAGGCTCAAATCCCAGTCATTCACATGAAGAAAATAAGGAAATACAGGGGGAGGTGATCAGGGTGCCTTGTGAGAATTCGTCGGCGAGTGAGTAATCTGCCTCCACCATCCGTTCTATTAGCCAATGTGCAATCACTGGAGAATAAACTGGATGAGCTCTTTTTGAGACTCTTCTACCAATGGGACATTAAATACGGTAATATCTTGTGTTTCAAGATATTACCATAACTTTATCCTCTTGATTCCTGCTTACAAGCACAAACTAAAGAAGGAAGTACCAGTGACTAGCTCAATATGGAAGACGTCAGATGATGCAGATGCTAAGCTCCAGGACTGTTTTGCTCGCACAGACTGGAATATGTTCCGGGATTCTTCCAATGGCATTGAGGAGTACACCACATCAGTCACTGGATTCATCAATAGGTGCATCGATGATGTCATCCCCACAGTGACCGTACGTACATACCCCAACCAGAAGCCATGGATTACAGGCAACATCCGCACTGAGCTAAAGGGTAGAGTTGCCGCTTTCAAAGAGCGGGACTCTAACCCGGACGCTTATAAAAAATCCTGCTATGCCTGCTGACGAACTATAAGAACAGGCAAGGCGTTGAATCCTACTACACTGGCTCCGACGCTCGTCGGATGGGGCAAGGCTTGCAAACTATTACGGACTACAAAGGCAAGCACAGCTGCGAGCTGCCCAGTGTCACAAGCCTACCAGCTAAATGGTTTCTATGTGCCCCGCTCCTCTTTCTTTCCTTCTCTGCTCATTTCTCTTTTATGGATGTATCTGTCTATGCATCTGTCTCTCAGGAAATTCTGGAACTAAATGACTACCGACCAGTAACACTCACTTCCGTCATCATGAAGTGCTTTGAAAGGCTAGTTAAAGACCATATCACCTTCTCCCTCCCCAACAGACTCGGCCCTCACCAATTCGCCTACCGCCCTGACAGATCCACGGACGACGCAATAACCATTGCACTGCACACTGCCCTTACCCACTTGGACAAAAGGAATATGTAAGGCTGCTGTTCATCGACTACAGCCTGGCCTTCAATACCATGGCACCCTTTAAGCTCATTGCAAAGCTCACGGCCCTGGATCTAAACTCTTCCCTATGGAACTGGGTCCAGAACTTCCTAACGGGTGCCCCACAAGGGTGCGTCCTCACACTGCCTGCCCTACAGGACACCTACAATATCAGGTGTCACAGGAAGGCCAAGAATATAATCAGGGACCCCAGCCATCCAAGCACTGTTCCAAGCAAAACTGGAAGACTGGACAATAGTTTCTATCCTCAGATACTCAAGCCACCACTCGTCAGCTATTTGACCCCCCCCCCCCCCGCTAATCTCCCTATGGAAATGCCCCCGACTCAACTAAATTCGTCACTGTGCATTGTATTATAACTTTTTTTAAATTATGATTTGTATTGTTTTTTGTTGGCCCCCACACCCCCTCAATGGTAATGCTGGTCACCCTATGGTCATTCTCCCCCTACCCCTTCAACAGTCTTTACTCTGTCGCCACCCCAATGGACATTTATTTAATCATCACTTCTACAGTTGTTATCATGTATATAGTGCTATTTCTATTTCTAGGGCTGTTTTTTATTACCATTTTCATACCACTTAGTCCATGTTGGAACTCGGAGCCTAAGATTTTCACTGTACCCTGCAATCACACTTGCAACCCTGTACATGTGACTATTAAACACTGAATCTGAATTTTAAAAATAATTCTGCAGTCATCTACAAAGTGACCAAAAAACGAATGATCTTACGCACTTCTCTCTCTATTTCTCCCTCTCTCTCTCTCGCTCTCGCTCTCACACTCACACCAACACTCACACACACACACACGGCTAGAAGATAATTAGCCTATACGCAACATGGCTAGCTGGAGTTGGCAAGCTGGTCTATCTTAATTCTACAGCCTATTAACCAACCTGGCATCTTAACATCTGAAGTTTCAATGCTGCATTTTTGGAATTCTGGTCCCGGTATACATCAGAAGTTGTATCTAATATTGCAGGGTACACAGAGAAAGGCAACAGTTCTGCGTGATCTGGATCTGGATTGTGACAATTGTGTAAAATGTACCGTACGCCAACGTGTTGACACAAGCTGTGGTCACGCGTCTTAACACTGTAATATCATATTTTATAACTAAGCTACTCAGGATGGCAATTGCTTTCAAATGCCCATCTGAGCCAAATTGTGATTTAGAATTGTATGAGGGCGGGGATGAAGGGTTGTGTTCCGAACAAAACATCAAGAAAACAAAGCACATTATATTGAAGACACTTCTTTGAGTCATAAAGGTGCATTAAAATGACTTAGGATGTCACGCCCTGACCTTAGAAATCCTTATTATTCTCTATGTTTGGTTAGGTCAGGGTGTGACTCGGGTGGGAAATTCTATGTTTTCTATTTCTTTGTTTTTGGCCGTGTGTGTTTCCCAATCGTCGTTGTCTCTGATTGGGGATCATACAGTATATCCTTTTTGGTTTTGTGGGATCTTGTTTTCCGTGTATTATCTGTGCCTGACGGAACTGTTCGCTTTCATTTTTATATTCGTTATTTTTGTTTGAGTGTTTCTTGACAATAAATATCATGAACACTTTCCACGCTGCGCTTTGGTCCACTCTTCCTTGACAAGCGTTACATAGGAACTGTGGCCACTTGGAGACCCCAGTTAGTCCTCTCACTCAAACACTTGTCATGTTTTTATCTTATGTTGCACCTACCCCACATATTTCACAAAAAATATTTGCATCATGTTACTGAATGTATGCAGCGTATTTTCAGATTTCGTTATCAATAAATGCGTCAAGAAGTGCAGAATGTAGATTCACATAAAATAAACCGTGTATTGTTTGGATTCAGTCTTGTGTCAGGTGAACTGTTGTGTCCTCACCTTTGATCTAATCATTTCCCCATAATCTTGAGACTGTTTCCTTTCAATTCCCTTTCAAAAAATGTGTTAATATTTATTCTGGAAGAAGCATTTAAATGTAACCCTATCCATATAGGCCAATTCCGATGAGTGTAAAGGTTTAAGGAGATGAATAACATAGCCTACAGTATCCCCTGCTCTGCTTCAGGTCAGAAGTGATATCAGGTCAATATTATAATATTAAATATTTATCAGATGTGAGTTTAGCTGAGGTGTTGATGGAATGATGGAATGAAGAAAACACATTTCTTTGAGAGAGTGTGTTTGTAATGCATTTTAAGTGCCTTGTGACACACACACACACACACACACACACACACACACACACACACACACACACACACACACACACACACACACACACACACACACACACACACACACACACACACACTGACCATACTCAGTAGCAGACACTAAAACAAAGCATTAAATATAAAGGAGGTATTTCTGTCCCTGTTTCTGTTCTCCATCAATAATGAATGTAGAAGATGATGTTTCTGTGGTCCAGTCCTCTCTCTGCTTTTCTGGAAATGTGTGTGTGTGTGTGCTACAAGCTCCCACAGTTTCACTGCAGAATTATACGTTAAGGTTTGGGATAGGGTTTAAAAAAAAACACAAGTGTCCACCACTGGGATTGTACATAGAACCTTCTGATCCAGAATCATGGATTACATCTGTCCACCACCCCCATTCATAACACCCTAGAAAACCCCAAGCCAAATGGATGGTAATAACACTCACTGTTGCCCCTAGTGGACTGTTTTGAAGGCATTTCCCGACATCCTCAGGACATGGACAGACATACAATTTCGAAGTCAATCTTGAGCTATCTGACTGGTGTGTGTGGGTTTGAGTGCGTGTGTGTGCGTGGGTGGGTGTGAGTAAATATCTCCATCAACCAAAATAAGGGACTCAGTAGTGCAACAAAGAGGGCAGCCAAGCCTATCGAATGTTTACCTCAACACACGTTTCTCTGTCTATGTGCTGTATTTGTGTGACATGTCCCTGCATGGGGTCTGCCTGGCCAGTGTGTCTGTATGTGAACTGAACTGAACACAGAACACTGAACTGAACTGTGTCACTCGTCATTCTGCTTGTCTCAGACGCTCCCTATTCTATCGGTCTGACTGGAATGTGTGTGTGTGTGTGTGGGGGGGGGGGGGGGGAACCAAGCTAGCTGATGGAGTGTTTTCAAACCGGAGTGACAGTACAGTATGACCATCCTAACATGGAGCTGAAAGCTGAATGAGTTGACTGAATAGCATGGTGCACTTTAGCAGAATACACTGTGTCTGTGTGACTTCAAAAACACAAACCAAGCACTTGAAAACAACCAGGTTGGGCAATCAGCTGAACACTCACAACCCTAAAGAGGGCTGGAGAGAGCTGGCTGAGTGATGACAGTGTGGACATTCTGAAAGCCAGTTAAGAAATGCATAGTGAACAGGCTAACAATATAACCTTCTATTCTAGTTTTGACCTGCTGCTGGCTTACACTGTAAATCCTCTACACCTCCCTCCCTTCACTCTCTTTCTCTACCTCCTTATGCCTAGCTCTTTCCCTACAGAATAACTATCTGCAGTGTTACAGAAGTGTAAGCCCTGTAGTCATGTGTTAGGACTGCCTGTCCTACATTTTTTATTTCACCTTTATTTGACCAGGTAGGCCAGTTGAGAACAGGTTCTCATTTATAACTGCGACCTGGCCTAGATAAAGCAAAGCAGTGTGACAAAAAACAACAACACAGAGTTACACATGGGATAAACAAAAGTACAGTCAATAACACAATAGAAAAATCTATATACAGTGTGTGCAAATGTAGTAAGGTTAGGGAGGTAAGGCAATAAATAGGCCATAATAGCGAAGTAATTACAATTTAGCAGATTAACACTGGAGTGATAGATGTGCAGATGATGATGTGCAAGTAGAAATACTGGTGTGCAAAAGAGCAAAAAAAGTAAATAAAAACAATATGGGGATGAGGTGGGTAGTTGGATGGGCTATTTACAGATGGGCTGTGTACAGCTGCAGCGATCGGTAAGCTGCTCAGATAGCTGATGCTTAAAGTTAGTGAGGTAGATATAAGTCTCCATGGATAAGTCTTATAGATCAAAGGTTCGTAATGAGATGTTGACAGGGGATGGACATGAAAATCCAACGCAGATTTGTCTTTTCCCCACTGCGCTTGCTTACACACATACACACACACACACACAATCTACAGACGTCATGTTTGATGTGAGATTATATATATCTGCAGTAGCCTACTCAAACCATGGCCCACGGATGAGAGAGAGTGTGTAATGCATTTTAAGTGGCTAGTGATACAAACACGAACACACATACTGTACATACACACACTGACAGTACTCAGTAGAAGACACTGTGTCAGTGTGTGTGTGTGTGTGTGTGTGTGTGTGTGTGTGTGTGTGTGTGTGTGTGTGTGTGTGTGTGTGTGTGTGTGTGTGTGTGTGTGTGTGTGTGTGTGTGTGTGTGTGTGTCGTGTCTTTGTGAGACGCAGAGTAGGTGAGCGGATGATCTCGAAATTGTAGGTGAACGCATGTTTGGTGCCCACCGTGAAGCATGGACAAGGAGGTGTGATGGTGTGGGGGGGCTTTGCTGGTGACACTGTCTGTGATTTATTTAGAATTAACCAGCATGGCTACCACAGCATTCTGCAGCGATACTCCATCCCATCTGGTTTGCCCTTTAATGGGATTATCGTTTATTTTTCAACAGGACAATGACCCAGCACACCTCCAGGCTGCGTAAGGGCTATTTGACCTGGCCTCCACAATCACCAGACCTCAACCCAATTGAGATGGTTTGGGATGAGTTGGACAGCAGAGTGAAGGAAAAGCAGCTAATAAGTGTTCAGCGTATGTGGGAACTCCTTCAAGACTGTTGGAAAATCATTCCAGGTGAAGCTGGTTGAGAGAATGCCAAGAGTGTTTAAAGCTGTCATCAAGGCAAAGGATGGCTACTTTGAAGAATCTAAAATCAAAAATTCACTTGGTTACTACATGATTCCCTATGTGTTATTTCATAGTGTTGATGTCTTCACTATTATTCTACAATGTAGAACATATAAAAAATAAAGAATAACCCTTGAATGAGTTGGTGTGTCCAAGCTTTTGGCTGATACTGTATATATAAAGCTCTGGAACAAATGAAGAGACCATGGCAAAATGTTCAGTTTCTCTGGTTTTACTATTTATAGGTATCAACTATGTCTTGAGTTCATATTTTAAACAACACAATACTCATGTTTTAACTTAGGAAGAGTTCAGAAATCAATATTTGGTGAAATAACCCTGATTTTCATACCTATAGAGAGAAACTGATCATTTTGCTGTGGTCTCTTCATTTTTTCCAGAGCTGTATATATTTGTTACTTCGCCTAAGTTTTCAATACACATTGGAGACGAAATATAGTCTACAATCTATGCCAACCCGTCTGTTTTGCCCCATAGTTGCGCATGTTTCGGTTTTGTTTCTAAACCACCAACCCATCAATGTTACAGCCCACTAAAGTACATTTTCCCTCCATCTTACAGAGCCACTGTTTTTCAAAGTCGTCTTGTACTATAGCTGTAGTGGATTTAGTGTTCTCCTCTGCTCTGTGACCTCAGTCATTACATCTATCTGGATCCTAACACACTGTCAGTGGATGGACAACCCATTAAAAGAAGTAGCTCAAAGATCCATTTTAGAGACTACATCATATAACCTGGTTCATGTCATTCATAAAACAGAGTGAAAAAGTAGTATGCCAGTATAGGAGGGAGGGGATGAATAAAATATGTGCTTATGGAAAATATGTGTTAATGTTTCACGAGGTCAGAACAGATTTCCTCTGGCATATTTAGCAGCTGTAACATATTTAACAGGTCTAGACTGTTACAGACAAAGCTGATCATTACCACTACATCATCTAGACCAGGGGTGGTCAATATACCTGGAGAGATACTGGACTGTGGAACACACATGACAGCCAAACGCCTGCATGCATGCATACCCAATGGTTCACAGTAACCTGGAAGTTTCCATTTCTGTATATCTCCTTTTTACAATCTCTCTATCTCCATGTCTCTTTATCTCCATCTCTCTCAATTTCTCTCTCTCTTTCATCTCATTCATTATGTCCAGCACACCCAATTACTGTCTACACATCTTCATTATCTACAGTGTCTCGTTTTATTCAGTTTTTTCTCTCCATCCCTCTTTCCTCCCCACTTTTCCTGGTTTGCCAGTTGAGACTTGTGTGTGTGGGGGGGGGGGGGGTGGGGGGGATAGGTGTGTTCAAACTTCTGACTGGTACTGTAGATAAAATCCAAAATTGAAATAAACAATACAAATTAACATTAAACATTACACTCAAAACAGTGTAAAAGGTCAAAGGTCCTAAAGGTCAAACAAATAAACATAAATATGGGTTGTACATACAATGGTGTTTGTTCTTCACTGGTTGCTATTTTCTTGTGGCAACAGGTCATACATCTTGTTGCTTTGATGGCACACTGCAGTATTTCACCCAGTAGATATGGGAGTTTATCAAATCGGATTGTTTTCGAATTCATTGTGGATCTGTGTAATCTGTGTGAAATATGTGTCTCTAATATGGTCATACATTTGGCAGGAGATTAGGAAGTGCAGCTCAGTTTCCATCTCATTTTGTGGGCAGTGTGCACATAGCCTGTCTTCTGTTGAGAGCCAGGTCTGCCTACGGCGGCCTTTCTCAATAGCAAGGCTATGCTAACTGAGTCTGTACATAGTCAAAGCTTTCCTGGTCAGGTATTCTGCCACTGTAAACTCTCTGTTTAAGGCCAAATAGCATAGTTTGCTCTGTTTTTTTGTTAATTATTTCCATTTTATCAAGTAATTATCTTTTAGTTTTTTCATGATTTGGTTGGGTCTCTCTCTCTCCCTCTAAAGTTCAGCCTGTGGGAAGGAACACAATATTAGATCTTCAAGGTCTCTGCTTTTCTTTCTCTCAATTTCTTCATTCCTTTTCATCATCCCTCTCTCCCTCTCTTCCTCCCTCTCTCTCTCACTTGTTTAAGTTAAGCAGTTTCTCAGCTACTTTCTCTATTTGTCAACACGCCATCTCTTCTCTCTTTGCTTTAGAGTTACTCCCTCTGTTTTTCGATGGCACACGGAGAGGAGTGGGTGAATAAACAGTAGGATGGACAGAAGGGAGGGACAGAGAGATGGATGGAGGGAGATGGGAAAGAAGACGAAGAGAATATAAAGCGAAAAACTAAACGATTTTGTGTCCAAGATTCGCCTACTGCTTAGTGTGTGTGTGTGTGTGTGTGTGTGTGTGTGTGTGTGTGTGTGTGTGTGTGTGTGTGTGTGTGTGTGTGTGTGTGTGTGTGTGTGTGTGTGTGTGTGTGTGTGTGTGTGTGTGTGGTCAACTGTCTTGTCTGAAGTGTTACTGTGATGGCTGATTTATACAATATCTCTGTCTCTCTTTAAAGTTCAACCTGTGGGAGGGAACACAATATCAGATCTTCAAGGTCTCTGCTTTTCTTTCTCTCAATTTCTTCATTCCTTTACATCCTCCCTCTCTTCCTCCCTTTCTCATTTGTTGAAGTCAAGCAGTTTCTCAGCAACTGACGCCTTATTTGTCAGCACTCCATCTCTTCTCGCTTTTCTTTTGGATGGCTCATGGAGCGGAGTGGGTGAATAAACAGAAGGAAGGACAGAAGAACAGAGGGAAGGAGATGGGAAAGAAGATAAAAAGAAAATTGAGTGAAAAACTATGAGATCTTGTGTCCAAGATTCACCTAGTGCCGAGAGTTTGTATCAATGTGTTTGTGTGAATGTAAGTGTATGCTTGTGTCTGTGTGTGTGTGCGTGTGTGTTTATTTGTATGTGTGTGTCCAACATGTCCCTACCGCAGGCATAGTCTCTTATAGCCCTCTCTGTCAGATTGGTCCCATCTGCTTCCAAGACGGGTGCAGTCTGGGCCTAGGAGGGAGAACATTGAAACACACACACACTAACTATCTGGCTAGTTGGCTCAGCCTGGTCACACCAAATCCAATGCAGTATTCAAAGTTCGTCTAGGTCCACAGGACATCAGGAAATGCCTTCAACACCAGCCACTATGGACGACGTTGTGCGCTATTTCCATGAAGTAGCTCCAGCGATCTCAATCCCAGTGCTAGACACTGCTAAAAATAAAAAAGAATGTTCCAAACCTTAACTCTTTAACACCCACACCAGTAGAAATCCACTTTTTCGAGCTAAAAGACAATGTCAAGAGCTTACCCCTGATGTTTCTCAACGATTTACAGTTTTTTTACAATCACTTTGGCACTAATTTCAGAACCTTGTGGTCATTTTTCAAAACCCAAGACACAGGCTGTCCAATGTTCAAAACATTGCATTGTGTATTCATACCTTTAAGGAAACCTTGCACTTGAAGAATCATTGGTTCAAATAACTAACTTATCATGAAATACCATAGGAACATTCATTTAGATCACCCACACACAAGATACCGATAGTTTCACTGTGTAGTTGTTCGTACAATCATTAAATATTGTAGTACAAAATATGTGACACATGTTTCATTATGCTACTTCATGTAAATATATCACTGTAAAAAGACTAGTAGAGATAATACTACAGACACAGTGGAATCATTGAACATTTATTGATGAAATACAATAAAATCACAACATAGGTTTCCTTGAATCAAAGCAAAAATAATTAGCTACAATTTTTTTTTTTAACTACAGTAAAATGTCAACTGCAGTGTTCCTCACCTGGCTTACTGTAAAAAGCACCTGTCATATAACTTCCACCTCCATGTGGAGAAAAACTCCTCAATTGGGTTAAGGAAAGGAGAGTATAGGGGTAAGTACAGGGATGTAAATTATGGTTGGGCCTGAAACCATGCTTGCACCATTTGAGCCTGGTGGAACATGACATTATACCACACAATGATATAGGTCACGCCATCAGCTCTACAGACCTGATTGAGCTCATCAAGGAAGGTTTCATTCGAACAGCGAATCATGTGGCTGCCTGCAACTCAATATATAGAGTATATAGAGTAGAGAGCTTTAGATGTTGTTCGACCAAACATTAGAACAGGCAAGATGAGTAATCTAAGCAACTTTGACAGTGTGTAACGGCCGTTGTTGGTGGAAGAAGGTGAGGACCAAGGTGCAGCTTAGTATGTGTCCATATTTATTATAATGAACACGGAAATAACCAAAATAACAAAGAGAAACGAACAAAAACCGTTCTGGCAGGTGCAGACACACAACAGACAACAGAAAATAATCACCCACGAAACATAATAGAAAACAGGCTACCTAAATATGGTTCTCAATCAGGGACAACGATTGATAGCTACCTCTGATTGAGAACCATACCAGGCCAAACACAGAAATGGCAAATCATAGAAAAACTAACATAGACAACCCACCCAACTCACGCCCTGACCATACCAAAACAAAGACATAATAAAAGAACTAAGGTCAGAATGTGACAGTACCCCCCCACAAAGGTGCGGACTCCGGCCGCAAAAACCTAAACCCATAGGGGAGGGTCTGGGTGGGTGTCTGTCCGCGGTGGCGGCTCTGGCACGGGACATTGGACCCCACTCCACCATAGTCCTTCTCCGCCTCTTTACCCGCCTCCGTGGCCTCTAACGCGGCGACCATCGCCGCCGACCTCGGACTGGGGAACCAAGCCACGTCTCCCGAATGGACGGGAGATTCCGGCAGCACCGGATGGACGGGAGATTCCGGCAGCACCGGACAGGCGGGAGACTCCGGCAGCTCCGGAGTGAAGGGCGATTCCGGCAGCTGGCTGACTGGTGGCTCTGGCAGCTCAGGACAGACGGGCGACTCTGGCAGCTCAGGACAGACGGGCGACTCTGGCAGCTCAGGACAGACGGGCGACTCTGGCAGCTCAGGACAGACGGGCGACTCTGACAGCGCTGGGCAGGAGGAAGACTCTGGAAGCACTGGACAGGCGGGAGCACCTGTAGGAAGGAGATGGAGAGACAACCTGGTGTGGGGGGCTGCCACCGGAGGGCTGGTGCGTGGAGGTGGCACCGGATAGACCGGACAGTGAAGGCGAGGTGGAATAGCCCGCACTGGGCTGTTCTGGCGAACCGGGGACACCATGCGTAAGGCTGGTGCCATGTACCCCGGCCCAAGGAGACGCACTGGAGACCAGATGCGCTGATTCGGCAACATGGCACCTGGCTCGATGCCCACTCTAGCCCGGCCGATACGAGGCGCTGCTATGTACCGCACCGGCCTATGCCTGCGCACCGGGGACACCGTGCGCCTCACGGCATACCACGGTGCTTGCCTGGTCCACCTCTCTCCACGGTAAGCACGGGGAGTTGGCTCAGGTCTCCTACCTGACTTAGCCACACTCCCCATGTGACCTCCGCAATACATTTTTGGGGCTGCCTCTCGGGCTTCCTTGACCGCCGTGCCAACTCCATTCTCCATTATCCCTCCTCACATTGTTCCAGAGAATCCCAGGCGGGCTCCGGCACTCTCCCTGGATCGACCGACCACCTCTCTATTTTGTTCCATGTTGTAACCTCCTCCAGATAGCGCTGCTCCTTACCACGCTGCTTGGTCCTTTGGTGGTGGGTGATTCTGTAACGGCCGTTGTTGGTGGAAGAAGGTGAGGACCAAGGTGCAGCTTGGTATATGTCCATATTTATTAGAATGAACACGGAAATAACCAAAATAACAAAGAGACACACAACAGACAACAGAAAATAATCACCCACGAAACACAATAGAAAACAGGCTACGTAAATATGGTTCTCAATCAGGGACAACGATTGACAGCTGCCTCTGATTGAGAACCATACCAGGCCAAACACAGAAATAGCAAATCAAGAAAAGCTAACATAGACAACCCACCCAACTCACACCCTGACCATACTAAAACAAAGACATAATAAAATAACTAAGGTCAGAACGTGACACCGTGGTATGATTGTTGATGCCACACATGGTGATTCCAGCATCTCAGAAACAGCTGCCCTCCTGGGATTTTTACACACTACAGTCTCTAGAGTTTACAGAGAATGGTGCGATAAACAAAACACATTCAGTGAGCGACATTTCTATGGGCAAAAACACCTTGTTAATGAGAGAGTTCAGAGGAGAATGTCCAGACTCATTCAAGCTAAAAAAGGCCACAAATGCTCAAATAACAGCTGTTTAAAACAGTGGTGTGCAGAATGGTATCTTTTAACGTACAACACCATGAATAATTCAGGCTGTTGTGGAGGCAAAAGGGGGTCCTACACAGTACTAGATAGGTGTACCTAATAAAATGGCCGGTCAGTGTACAGTGATGTAAAATCTGAAAACGTGGTCTGAAAAAATCGTACATGGGACCATAGAAACGGTGTCTGATAAAGAATGATGATGAAATATTACAGCCATAGATAATGTAGTCCAATTGGTTCATATTCCTCGGAAATGGGTGTCAATGGATCTCGTTATCCTGAAACCTTCATGATCTAAACATGGAATATTGTTCTTCAGTTTCCGTAAAACTATGCATTAAGAGTAATGCAACAGTTACTTATCATTTTGAGCAGTTGTATCAATTGATAGTTAGATCATTGTAATATAATGAATATACAGTCATTTCAGATGTAATGTGTGAATTGCATTTTGAAATGGTAACATTTTGATGTTAAGTTGTGTCATTTTGAACAGGTGATTTTAGTTCAATGAACAAATGATCTTAGCTTTATGTGTATTGTATCCAAGCAATTGGAAAAAGTGTTAGAGTTTTGAAAAATTAGCATTTTGATCATTGGTTGTGAGTTTTGTGCCTAGTGTTTTGAAAAATTACATCAAGGTTCCCGAAATTAGTGCCAAAGTGATTGTAAAAAACTGTAAGTCAATAAGTCATCATTTTAAACAAAATCCGACAAATCCGAACTGCCCACTTCGTGCAAATCCATGTGAATGCGGTGTCTTTTCCTATGATATGACATACATATTCTTTTCAGCCCACGTTTAGTTTCGGGTCTGGGTTTTATTTGAATGTTACCATCCACCAGCATGGCATTGTTTATAAAAGGCCATGTTGCAAGTTAAATTTGCAATATACATCCCTTGTAGATGAATTGCTAAAGAAAAGAAAATTGTGACGCACTTGCGTTAGTAAACACCCTGTGATTTTGCCTGTGACATTCGTTCAGATGAATACTCTGGAGCTGACTGGGGACAACATCTGGTGAAGACACCGATTCTACAAACAAGTAGATATTACACCTCGGCCTGAAAATGCAAGTCAGTTAATTATTTAAAAAAAAATAATAATTGAACCTTTATTTAACTAGGCAAGTCAGTTCAGAACAAATTCTTATTTAGCGGTCTAAGGCACTGCATCTCAGTGCAAGAGGTGTCACTACAGTCCCTGGTTCAAATCCAGGCTGAATCACATCCGGCCGTGATTGGGAGTCCCATAGGGCAGCGCACAATTGGCCTAGGTAAATAAAGGTTAAATAAAAAAATT
The DNA here is from genome assembly GCF_002021735.2 of Oncorhynchus kisutch. Lineage (NCBI taxonomy): Eukaryota > Metazoa > Chordata > Actinopteri > Salmoniformes > Salmonidae > Oncorhynchus > Oncorhynchus kisutch. The sequence goes on from NC_034195.2 coordinate 30,506,078, forward strand.
TAAAAATGAACTGACTTCCTAGTTAAGGCAAACTCTAAAATGGCAACCTGAGTGACGAGGCTGGGGATGCCGTGGATGGATCACCTGAGGGGGTTTCAGCATCTATTGCCAGAAATTCCGAAGATCGGGATTTATTCCTTCCATTGCACACCTGCGCCTGTGTACATAGTAGGTGCACACGGCAAGGGCAATAGGATCAAGGATCATGGTAGTAGTCAGGATACTGTCCGGCACTGTCCAAGAGCGGGTGACGGGCCAGTCTTTTGGCTTATAGTCAATTAAAAGTGTCTCATCCAGTACACTAAGGTCATTATGTTGTGCACCATTGTGAGGGCACTAGATATGAGGGGATTCTATTCATTGCCAAGTGGTCCATAGAAGAACTAACTTCACAGAGAAAATCCTCCAACAACAATCGAACCAATTGGACATGGGCATAGTCATTGTTCATGATCTCAACTATCTTTCCTACCAACAGGAGGGTTTGGTTCAGGAGAGTAGCGTGTGTGTTTACCACCAGAACAGAGTCCCGGAGAGACTTTCACACATGCTGCAACTTGAGTGCCTTTGATTGAATTTGTTGCTGGATAAGTGGCATCTCTTCAATGATCTCCCTAATGTTTCTTTTGACTGTGGCTAGACTGACTGCGTTGATGGCAGTGAAACCTAGAGCAAATGTGACTCACCACCTGGATTAGGTCTTATGTAGCAAAATTTTATTGTCCGTTTTTTTACATTGGATAAAAGAAGAGACTCAGAGCTACAAAATGGTATTTCATACACAGAATTTTTGAGAAACAATGGGAAAGTAATTGTACTTGAAAGTTGATACACTTGTAAACTAATTGAAAGTTGATACACTTGTAAACTCACTTTTGAAAAAAGGGCCTTTGAATGTTTTGGTACCTACTAGAGAGCTCTCCTTTGTCTACACACATTCAGCATTGTTCACACCCTCTTAAGCCAGCCCCCTCTTTAAGGATTCACATGTGAGGTCATGTGCTAAAGTCTAAAAGTGGTAGTAGCCTACAATAAGGAAAAAAAATCCAGGTAAACAGAAAGAGTCCAGATGCGAATAAATTCATAAAAAATCCTACAATGTGATTTTCTGGATTTTTTTTCTCATTTTGTCTGTCATAGTTGAAGTGTACCTATGATGAAAATTACAGGCCTCTCTCATCTTTTTAAGTGGGAGAACCTGCACAATTGGTGCCTGACTAAATACTTTTTTTGCCCCACTGTATGTTTTGTTTGATAAAGTTCATATTTATATCAAAATATGAGTTTACATTGGCACGTTACATTGACTAGTTCCAAAAACATCCAGTGATTTTGCATAGCCAGAAATACTCAGAAATACTCATCATAAATGTAGATGATAATACAAGTTATACACATGGAATTATAAATATACCTCTCCCGAATGCAACTGTGGTGTCTGATTTTAAAAAAACTTACATGATAAATTACATGATAAATATTCTCTTACCTTTGATGATCGTCATCAGAAAGCACTCACAGGAATCCCAGGTCCACAATAAATGTTTGTTTTGTTCGATAATGTCCGTTATTTATGTCCAAATACCTCCTTTTGTTAGCGCGTTTGGTATACCTATCCAAACGCTCATTCTGGTCAGTGTTACGTCGGACAAAAACTTATAAAGTCATATTACAGGTCGAAGAAACATTTCAAACTAAGTACAGAATCAATCATTAGGACGTTTTTAACATATAGCTTCAATAAAGTTCCAACCGAAGTATTCCTTTGTGTCTTGATGAGCAATGGAACGCAAGTGGATACCATGAGGAATGCGCGTGATCAGAAAATGGCTGACTGCCAGACACCTGATACATTCTGCTCTCATTCAGTCCCACAACACAGTAGAAGTCTCATTCAAATGTCTATAGACGGTTCACATCTAGTGGAAGCCCTAGGAAGTGCAACTTCATTAATATCTCAAGGGGATTTCAATGGGAACTGTGGTGAATACATACCAAGCTCAGATTTCTCACTTCCTGTTATACTCAAAGACAACATTCAAACAGTTAGCTAGCTAACATTAGTCTACAACTGGCAATGTGAAATGGCATGAGAAACATCACTAACGTTACACACACTTCATACACAGAAGTTCTCCCCAGACCTGACTGCCCTTAACCAACACAAAAACATCCTATGGCGTTCTGCATTAGTATCGAACAGCCCCCGTGATATGCAGCTGTTTAGGGAAGCTAGAAACCATTATACACAGGCAGTTAGAAAAGCCAAGGCTAGCTTTTTCAAGCAGAAATTGGCTTCCTGCAACACTAACTCAAAAAAGTTCTGGGACACTGTAAAGTCCATGGAGAATAAGAACACCTCCTCCCAGCTGCCCACTGCACTGAAGATAGGAAACACTGTCACCACTGATAAATCCACCATAATTGAGAATTTCAATAAGCATTTTTCTACGGCTGGCCATGCTTTCCACCTGGCTACTCCTACCCCGGTCAACAGCACTGCACCCCCCACAGCAACTCGCCCAAGCCTTCCCCTTTTCTCCTTCTCCCAAATCCGTTCAGCTGATGTTCTGAAAGAGCTGCAAAATCTGGACCCCTACAAATCAGCCGGGCTAGACAATCTGGACCCTTTCTTTCTAAAAATTATCTGCCGAAATTGTTGCCACCCCTATTACTAGCCTGTTCAACCTCTCTTTCGTGTCGTCTGAGATTCCCAAAGATTGGAAAGTAGCTGCGGTCATCCCCCTCTTCAAAGGTGGGGACACTCTTGACCCAAACTGCTACAGACCTATATCTATCCGACCATGCCTTTCTAAGGTCTTCGAAAGCCAAGTCAACAAACAGATTACCGACCATTTCGAATCTCACCATACCTTCTCTGCTATGCAATCTGGTTTCAGAGCTGGTCATGGGTGCACCTCAGCCACGCTCAAGGTCCTAAACGATATCTTAACCATCAATAAGAAACATTACTGTGCAGCCGTATTCATTGATCTGGCCAAGGCTTTCGACTCTGTCAATCACCACATCCTCATCGGCAGACTCGACAGCCTTGGTTTCTCAAATGATTGCCTCGCCTGGTTCACCAACTACTTCTCTGATAGAGTTCAGTGTGTCAAATCGGAGGGTCTGTTGTCCGGACCTCTGGCAGTCTCTATGGGGGTGCCACAGGGTTCAATTCTTGGACCGACTCTCTTCTCTGTATACATCAATGAGGTCGCTCTTGCTGCTGGTGAGTCTCTGATCCACCTCTACGCAGACTACACCATTCTGTATACTTCTGGCCCTTCTTTGGACACTGTGTTAACAACCCTCCAGGCAAGCTTCAATGCCATACAACGCTCCTTCCGTGGCCTCCAATTGCTCTTAAATACAAGTAAAACTAAATGCATGCTCTTCAACCGATCGCTACCTGCACCTACCCGCCTGTCCAACATCACTACTCTGGACGGCTCTGACTTAGAATACGTGGACAACTACAAATACTTAGGTGTCTGGTTAGACTGTAAACTCTCCTTCCAGACCCATATCAAACATTTCCAATCCAAAGTTAAATCTAGAATTGGCTTCCTATTTCGCAACAAAGCATCCTTTCACTCATGCTGCCAAACATACCCTTGTAAAACTGACCATCCTACCAATCCTCGACTTTGGCGATGTCATTTACAAAATAGCCTCCAATACCCTACTCAACCAATTGGATGCAGTCTATTGTATGTGTCAAACTGCTTTGCTTTATCTTGGCCAGGTCGCAATTGTAAATGAGAACTTGTTCTCAACTTGCCTACCTGGTTAAATAAAGGTTAAAAAAAAAAAAAAATGTTAATGTTAGCTAGCAAGCCTGCCACCTAACCTCAGCTAACGTTAACATGGAATCTTTTGATTAAACATGTCACGTTAACGTTAGCTAGATAGCTAAATTAACTATAATCCCAATCCATAGAGTAACGTGACTAGCAATACAAACCGATTGTCCTAGCAAGCTAAAGTTAACCAAATAACGTTACGTTCATTGTTAGTTAGCAAGCCAGCCATCAAACTCCAGCTGGCTTACTAACAGCAAGCTTTAGCTTGCAATGAAAACAACTTTAGGATAAAACCAGAAACGTATAATATCTGAATCTGTAGCTAGATTCTAACCTGTATACATCGATGAAAGCTTCACGGCAGAATGCAACCCCTTTTATAAGACATCCTGTGTTGCTTCCATTTAGTTTGCACAGCTTGTTTGGTCCGTTGTGTTCCACTGATTTCAAAACGTGTTATGAAATGAGAGAGTCAGCATAGATTGGCACAATCGTCATCCAAAAAGTAGTCCATCACTTTTTCCCACTGACCTTTGTCGATAGAGCCTGATACATTCAGGGCAGCAATGTTATTGAGAGCAGTAGCAACATATTTACAGTCCTCCATGGCTAACATAATATTAAAAATAAAAAAAACTGTAGTACAAGCAGCTAATTTCATAGACAAAAGATGCAACCCCGACCAATCCAAACTCATCTCTTGACATGTCCAGCCCACTCATTATCTCAGTCAATCATGGCTAGCGGGAAGGTTGCTTACTTTTTCTGTAGCTAAACCAACTAGGCTCGTTATTTAACAATTTTATTAGTATTTACGGATGACATACAAGTTTGATATTAAAGCACATGAAAGTTTACATGTCCGAGACGGCATTTCTGCCCAAAAAAAAACGCATTTTGATTTAAAAAAAAACATTCAAAAGGCTCTCCGGTGAAGTTGTGACTTGCGACATACGTTTAGTTTTCTGAATCGGGTGACAAATAGTGCCCCTACGATTGCACGTATTGACAGTAGCGCCCGACTACTAGTTTTTCTCGCCTGGGCTCTGCTAGTTCTGACTGGGTTACTGTGAACTTTGGAGTTGGGCCAACATGTGGGCAGTGTCTTGCTGGGCGTGCTTAACTGTCCAATCAGCCCTGGCCCAACTCAAATGTGGAGCAGGTGGAATGTGTTGGCAGTACACGTTCTCTGCATGTTTACTCTGCATGTTTACTCTGCGTGTTTACTCTGCAGTTGGTTATATTGAGTCCTGGATTATCGCAGAGAATGATTCCCGTAGGGTGTCCGCTCGTGAATACATCTGCTGGGTTGGTTTTGATCAGGGCGCAGAGATATCAGGATCAGCCATAATAACTCTATCTTACAAAAATGCATAATTAGATATATTGTTTGTTTATTTAATTTTTGTTGTTGTTGTTGTTAAAGACACAAGTAATTTAGCTGATTTTCCTATTTCGAACAGCACAATGTAGGACAATATCAACAGTTACAAGGAACGCATAACATTTGTTAGATGCAATGTACTGATCTCCTGGAAGGGATCAGATGAGGGTACTTGAACACTTTTATTTTAGTACCTCGGATTTGCTAGGGTTCTATCTATTTGGGACTGACTGTCCCCCTTATATTCCAAGGGGGATTGTACAACTTGATTTGGTTCCTGTGGACCCACTTGAACATTGTGTTCTGTCGACCTTTGCTGATTCTGATTTGATAAGCCACAGGTGACAGCTTGAACACAATCGCATGTGGTCCTGAACAGTGGGGCAGGAACTTTTTTGAGATGCCCACAAGTTTGGTGTATTCAGTGGTTCCTCCTTTAAAAGTTGCGTCGTACTGTGGCACACGTTGTGGGCTGCTGCAGCATTCTGTGGCAAATTATCTAATTGTCAGCCATTTTTTCTGTTAATGCAAGTTATTGCTTGTTTGACCACCAGAGGGCATCTTGATACTCTTTCATATTGCAGGCATGCGGCAGACTGGGTTTCAATTCCCTGACAGGAAGGAAGGAGTAGGCTGTCCTTGTAAATAAGAATTTGTTCTTAACTGATTCCATATGTGGTCCCATAAACATCACAAATGGTCCTTTTGTTCGATTAATTCCATCCATATATATCCAAAATGTCAATTTATTTGGCGCATTGATCCATAAAAACACTGGTTCCAACTTGCGCAACGTGCCTAGAAAATATCTCAAAAGTTACCTGTAAACTTTGCCAAAACATTTCAAACTACTTTTGTAATACAACTTTAGGTATTTTTTAAAGTAAATAATCAATCAAATTGAAGACGGGATGATCTGTGTTCAATACAGGAAGAAAACAAACTGAAGCATGCTTTCTGATCATGCGCCTCTATCAAACAGTACACATGAAGTGACCCTCGTTCAAGATGGCCATACTTCTTCATTACACAAAGGAATAACCTCAACCAATTTCTAAAGACGGGTACATCCAGTGGAAGGTAGGAACTGCAAGCAATGAAAACCCATGACTCCCCATCCCGCATGCGGGAGCGTAATCATCGCCTGACACTAATTAGCATAATGCAACGGACATAAATATCCCTAGAAAATAATCCTATTCATGAAAATCACAAATTAAATATATTGAGACAGCTTAGCCTTTTGTTAATCACCCTGTCATCTCAGATTTTGAAAATATGCTTTAGAGCCAAAGCTAGACAAGCATTTGTGTAAGTTTATCGATAGCCTAGCATAGCATTTTGTCCACCCTTCTTATCCTTGGACACATTTTCAATGACATATGAAATTGGATTTCTTCATCAATAAATAATGTGTCATGTTAGTAGGTTAAACACTTAACTTTTAATTCCAATGCTTTTTTTCAAGATTCAACATTGTCATCTTTGGCGGTATAGATGGCTTTTCAAGGAAGTATATTATTTTGTATGCATATTGCATATTTCCCATCACCTAATGAACAACCACAATACCAGTCTGGTGTTGAACTTTCTGTGCTGTATTAACATATCCTGACAATGGCATCTGCTGCTTTAGATTGAACGGTCATATCTCAGTTATTGTTTTCACGTCTACAAAAAATAAGCTATTTTCTTTACTTTCAGAGTGCGAGCTGATCAAGGGGTTGAAAATGTAGATATTGCCAGATCTATGTTCACTCTCTGAAGAACAGGCTGTGGAAGCTTTATTGCTGGCAAAAGTGTCCATAACCAGAGGTAATTAATAACCTCTTGGAACTACCCATCCCAGATCCGGGAGAATTGTCATCAACTACACTAATTAGCATAGCGCAACGGTCAAAACATATTACTAGAAAATATTCATATTCATGAAATCACAAGTGAAATATAGTGAAACACAGCTTAGCCTTTTGTTAATCATCCTGTCATGTCAGATTTTGAAATTATGCTTCACAACCAAGGCAAAACAAGCATTTGTGTAAGTTTATCGATAGCCTAGCATAGCATTATGTCCTGCTAGCAGCAGGAAGCTTGGTCACAAATCAGAAAAGCAATCAAATTGACCGTTTACCTTTGATGATCTTCGGATGTTTTCACTGATGAGACTCCCAGTTAGACAGCAAATGTTCCTTTTGTTCCATAAAGATTATTTTTATACTCAAAATACCGACGTTTGTTGGTCACTTTATGTTGAGAAATCCACCAGAAATAGCGGTCACGACAACGCCGAAAAAAAATCTAAATTATATCCATAATATCGACAGAAACATGGCAAACGTTTTTTATCATCAATCCTCAAGGTGTTTTTCAAATATCTATTTGATAATATATCAACCGGGACAATTGGCTTTTCAGTAGGAGCGAGAGGAAAAATGACCACCTCTGTCTTTTATGCAAGAATCACTCTGAGAGCCCTCAGCTGGCCTCTTACGCAATGTAGTCGTTTACGCTCATTCTTCAACATAAAGGCGTGAAACTACATCAAAATGCTGAATACGTAGAAAAAGGAATCTCGTTGATATCCCTTTCAGTGGCAAATAGGGCTGCATAGGAACACAACGGTTTCAAAATAAGAGGCACTTCCTGATTGGATTTTCCTCAGGGTTTCACCTGCAATATCAGTTCTGTTATACTTACAGACAATATTTTGACAGTTTTGGAAACTTTAGAGTGTTTTATATCCTAAGCTGTCAATTATATGCATATTCTAGCATCTGGTCCTGAGAAATAGGCGGTTTACTTTGGGAATGTTATTTTTACCAAAAATAAAAATAGTGCCCCCTAGTTTCAAGAGGTTTTAAACTGTTCTGTGTTCTTTTTCTCTCTTATCTGCCTGTCTTGTTGTACATGGAATCTGTCTCACATGGATTTACTTAAAAACCCTTAAGATGTCAGCTGCTAATTTTAAGATTTACACCACCTAAACACTCATTTTCACTGGACTATCAAGCCCCTGTTGCTGCCAAATTTATCGTAACTAGATTTGTTTCTTATGAGCATTCCAGATTCAGCAGGTGAAGGACCTGCTTCATCAGGAGGATAATCTGGAAACACTGACAATGGGATCATTGTTCCTGACATCCCATTCCCCCTGTCTACTGAGAATCTTGCTGTGCTGCAACGTCAAGTGAACCCTACCACTGACTCCTCATCTTTTGGTCAGGACATATACATGCATGCTTTTCGATTATTTATGAGTCTCCAGCCTTTTTAGGTGCAGTCCTCCCACACTATGTAGGATATTGTTTTAGCCCCAGTGCCACTCTTAATAATGGCAAATATTTGTATTTTTTGGAGGAGAGTGAAAGGATAGCAGGCCCAGCTGTCAAAGTCAGAGAGTAGGCTATTCTGGATAGAGCAGGTACATTTGTGTAGTCTATTTCTTGCGAAGTTTTCTGTCCTCAGATTCAGAGAGCTGTGAAAGCCTGTCTGCAGATTAAGAGGTCCTAATGAAGAGCAGAGGTTCTCAGTCCTGGTCCTGGGGTGCACATTTTTGTTTTTGCCTTAGCACTGCACAGCTGATTCAAAGTATCAAGTCATCATCAAGCTTCAAGTGATATTTATGTATTCATTTGTGACGCTATACTTGATATGATCCTGCTATTGTCACATGCCACACGTGCACATGTTTCTATCTATCCAATGTTATCATGATTTGTTATAAGGGATATTATACTTATATTATACAGGAAGTATTATTAAAGAGATGCTTTACATTGAAATACAGAGAGATGTAGTATTCCCAGAGTTAATGATCCAAAGTCGGTTTTGCATTTCACCTCCTGATGATTATGATGACTGACAGTGTTAGAATAAAAAAACAAAGCTTAAGCATGCTCTCTCTCTCTATCAATCTGTCTCTCGTCTGCAGGTATGTTTTGATGTGAGAGAGGAAGCCAGTCTCGTCATCGAAACCTCACCCGCTCTTATGATAACCTTTGGGCCGACTGGGAGCCCAAGGCTGGTTAGGAGACACCACAAGAGACACTAAGTAATTGTGATGAAGTGAGAGAATATTAGGGTAGCACTGTAATTCATTAATCATATGCTGTCTTCCCTGCTCCTCTGTTTTACCTCTTTCCTTTTCTACATCTCTCTCCCACCTCCTCTTCCTTCTTTTTTTGTAATGCACACCAAATGTGCATTGAAGTACAGATTGAACTTGTATTTATATTATAATATTATTATAACTATTATGATATATATAATGCATGTATTATGTATTTATAACACCTGGATAATTACAAATCAGCCTTTACTTAAATCATGTTTCTAGTCTATTGAATAGTTACAATGTGTAATCATTGATGTCCCAGGAGGAGGAGTGGTAAACACTGAAGTGTATAATTGTAATACATACATGCAGACACAGCATCTTTCAAAGAATGGAGTTTGATACACCTGGTATTGGATATGACTGAAAAAGAATGTCTCACAAAGATTCATACCTGAACCACACCTTTATTTGCCAAGGAAGAGTACATGATCAGTGAATATATTCAATGTACAGGCTACAATGTGGGGATATCATGCGTGGTAATAACTATAGTACATGTATATAGGACTTGCATCCTTGGCACAAAGTTATTATATTCTACTCAATCCATAGGCTTCATTAATGCCATTCAGACTTGAAGTCGATACAACAACTATGATAGCTGAGGTTCAAATCAAATCAAATTTATTTATATAGCCCTTCGTACATCAGCTGATATCTCAAAGTGCTGTACAGAAACCCAGCCTAAAACCCCAAACAGCAAGCAATGCAGGTGTAGAAGCACGGTGGCTAGGAAAAACTCCCTAGAAAGGCCAAACCCTAGGAAGAAACCTAGAGAGGAACCAGGCTATGTGGGGTGGCCAGACCTCTTCTGGCTGTGCCGGGTGGAGATTATAACAGAACATGGCCAAGATGTTCAAATGTTCATAAATGACCAGCATGGTCAAATAATAATAATCACAGGCAGAACAGTTGAAATTGGAGCAGCAGCACGGCCAGGTGGACTGGGGACAGCAAGGAGTCATCATGTCAGGTAGTCCTGAGGCATGGTCCTAGGGCTCAGGTCCTCCGAGAGAGAGAAAGAAAGAGAGAAAGAGAGAATTAGAGAGAGCACACTTAAATTCACACAGGACACCGAATAGGACAGGAGAAGTACTCCAGATATAACAAACTGACCCTAGCCCCCCGACACATAAACTACTGCAGCATAAATACTGGAGGCTGAGACAGGAGGGGTCAGGAGACAGGGCCAAACAGGAAGGATATAACCCCACCCACTTTGCAACCCAGACAGGAAGATCACATCAGTGACTCAAACCACTCAAGTGACGCACCCCTCCCAGGGACGTTATGAAAGAGCCCCAGTAAGCCAGTGACTCAGCCCCTGTAATAGGGTTAGAGGCAGAGAATCCCAGTGGAAAGAGGGGAACCGGCCAGGCAGAAACAGCAAGGGCGGTTCGTTGCTCCAGAGCCTTTCCGTTCACCTTCCCACTCCTGGGCCAGACTACACTCAATCATATGACCCACTGAAGAGATGAGTCTTCAGTAAAGACTTAAAGGTTGAGACCGAGTTCG